>NC_034438.1:16563148-16662691 GCF_002078875.1 Numida meleagris
TATGAAAAAAAAAACCAAAATCCTTCCAATTAAATAATAACTTCATCTCAAGTAATGAATTTGGACACATAGATAAGATCAAATTACTCAAAGAGAACTGTCTGCCTATAAAAGTTCTGTGCACATAAATGCTTTTGAAAGTAACACTGAGTAGAAGTGAGATAATGGCCTTCACAAGAAAAGCTCATTGACTACATCAATGATTTTTAAAGTTTTCTAGATGCCTTACAGTGCATATTAATGCCAGAACAAGGAACTTCAACCTGCACTTATTTTTAAAAAGATCTACACATCCGTACATGGAGGTTTTAGTTTTAAGACAATTTCTGATATTTGCAACTTCATACCTGAGCAGAATTTGAACAAAGACAACAGAGAACACTAGAAAAGCAAAGACATTAAGAAATTAATGCATTGCCATGGACCATTCCCTGCACTGCTAGCACTCTATTCTTCTTCAAAGCAGGAAAAAAAAGTCTTTTTCAAATCTACACTAACATGTTTTCAAGCAAGCATAATTCCATCAAGTATCTTCATAATGTTTTCTAGTTTATTTGGATGATCTTTCATGAATAATTTTCTAAACTAAATCAAAATTTTGAGCTGTTCAAATTCCAAAATAACAAGTTACTGTTTCATGTCAGACTGCTGTTATTTAGTTTCTAAACATATAAACAACTTTAAGAAAGCATTTACACTTACAAAGTTCCAGGGTACTTCTACTTACGTTGCTGAACCACTGAAGGAACGGGATGGTAGAATGGTTTCCTCTTTTTGAGAGAAACACCATTATGCATTAGATAGATTCTAAAGAAATAATGAATGCTGTTCTAAGCATACATCCCTGCAGAAGAAAGTCTTGAATGAAAAGCAAAAACACCATTCTTAGTTTCCTTGACCTGTGGGACACTTCACCACTTCCAAACTAGCTGAACTCTGTTCCATTCTTCATTTCTGCTTCATTCCCAGGTTGCTCTCATCTCTTTTACTTTACGACCCCCAAAGTTTTGGGGAGTAGCAGGGAGGGAGGTATACAAGTTTTGTCACTGATTCATTTCTGTTCTCCTGCTACCACTTATCCCTGAATTATTCCATTTTCAAAAACCACAACGTTCAAGCTTACAACCAGACAACAATCTTTGATTTCAGTTTCCCTGACACCCAGTTTCCCTCACACCCCACTCCTGTTACATGAATTCTTTACTCAGAGGGTGGTGAAGCACTGGCACAGGCTGCCAGAGAGGCTGTGGATGCCCCATCCCCAGAGGTGTTCAAGGCCAGGCTGGATGGAGTGTTGGGCAACCTGGTCTAGGGGGAGGTGTTCCTGTCCATGGCACAGGTTTGGAATTAGATGGACTTCCAAGACAAGTCATTCAATGATCTTCAGAAATGCTGACTGTTAAGAGGCACCAAAAGAATCCCATACCCAAGCTGATCACATTTTGTATGAAGCAGGTTTAAGAAATCTTTCATACACATAATCCCAACTAGCTTTTTTGAACTGTTGGCAGTTATGAACAGTCTTAATCTATGTTACTCCACACTGCAGATGCTTTATTTTTCAAGCAAATACTAAATTCCAATTTTAACTATCTATGTGAAGATGAAATGGATAGATTTTCTCCATTCAGATATTCCTCAGCCTCCTTTCTGGAATGACCATAAACAATGCCCTTCCTGATGTTCCATGAAGTAGAAGTATCAATTCCCATGGAATGCAGTGAGAAAATTTGTATCATACACTTCGTGCCCACTCAAATACAACGATGATGTGATCATAATCAACATCATTTCATTTATTAATTCCTATTACACTGAGTACCAAATAAAAATAATACAGAAAAGTTTATGCAAAATGATCAGAGAGACTCTTACATTGATAAGTCATTATTTCCCTAAACTTACTTTAGCGCTAAAAAGGCATTGTTACTTTTGCTTAAAGAAAAAAAAAATGTTTTCACCTTTTCAGAAGCGGCGGCTTACATTCTAGTGATCAAGAATTCATTCTACTAAAATTATAAGACGGATGTCTGAAAGGAAAACACATCCTAAACTACTTACACAATTGCAGAGTCTTCATAAACTTGATCCAGTGCATTACTAAATACTTCCCCATTCTTTTTCATCTGATCAGGATACATTTTTAAACAAAAAATATAGAGCTCTATTTGGAAAGCATTTATATAGCAACTAATTTATTCCATTTGATATTGTTATTTACTCTGAAGAAAATGCAGTCTCTTTTGCTCATGCAAAATGTCACAAGCAGTAATTAAATTTCTGAGCAATCAGGAACTCCTCTGAACAGTCATTTCGTAGACCTAAAGGCCCAAAAGAATCATGTAGTCAGATTTGTATCCATGAGGCCTCAGGATTTCATTTAATAATTCTTGATTAAAGCTCAGCAACTTTTGACCAAACAAAAAATGTTTCAGAAGCCAGTTCTCTTCAGCTCCAGTAGTCTTTAACGCATACCACATACGCATTCATAAATATACAAATATTTATGAAAAATGTTTATTAAAAGATGAACACAGATTTTATATCTGAAAGCCCTTGAACATTTCTTTAATCACTGCATTTTTTACTGTACAGACTATGCCATTCTCTAGTTTCATTCAATTTTTAGTTCTGCAAGTAAAATTCCTTCCCTTTGAATGACATTTTTTTTTGTCCTGGCAAGAAAGATGACAAGAAAGTCTGTTCATCCTGACCCACAGTGAAAATAAATGCTTTTTTCCTACATTTTTCTCAGCCACACTAGAACTACTTACACACTTATCTGAATCTTCCACTGGAAGAGAAAAAATATTTCCTAGAATTTCCTGGGTAACCTTCTACCACTGAGGTTCATTCGCTGCAGCAGAGTAAGCAAAGAAGTCAAATGAGAAAGACAGTAGGGGGAAGGGTCAAACTCTCACTGATTTTATATGTGCTGGGTTATAATTACATACTATTTCTCTGCATCAGTACCACTTCCAGGAACGTCCCCATTCATTCTTGCCTTCTTCCTGCTCCTTATCTGTGTTTCTACACTTATGCAGCTGCCTTGTGACCTGATTCTGTCTGGAAACAGGAGCAGAGGGAAGGAGGGGAACAGTAAGTTTCAAGCCCAAACTAGTCCATCACATGGCCGGACAAAGAGTTGCAGTGTCTGTCACACTTGAACGTTGGGATAGGCAAGGATGGCAGCATTAGAGTCAAAACCGCTGACAAAACAATCAAAATACACTCATCTATTCGTATATAAAACAATCATTTGCAGACCAACAGTGCTTTCAAGATCATTTTTCTGATATTAAAAAGCTATACACATTAATACTCCTAAAACACTACTGCAAACAATGAACCTTTTTCCACAGACCTGTGTCGTGTAGCTGCATGTGTATGTGGCAGTAATTCCACTTCTGCATCTTAGCTGCCCTTTCTACTCCCTCAGTTCCTTTCCTTCTTTCAGTTTCTGTAATTGTCTACGGGCACATTTGCAGGTATGTTCACAGCATTTTGTCTGTACCTTTTCAAGGGTCACTACAATTCTCTTTCAGCTCAGTTCCTTGAAGACTTATTTCTTTGTCAAGAAATTTATTACTCAGAGATTTATATTTATTTGCTAAATTGGTCATGCACATTGGTACATCTGTATTATTCACCTAAATGTTATCAATAATTCAAAATTATCTTTTGCTTATGAAAATCCAGTGTGTGTGTTTTTTGGGGGGGGAGGTGGAGTACCTGTCATGGCCTCGTTTCTTATAAAACAATAATTTAAACAAGTTCATCTAAAGAAAGGAACATACTTACTGTTTGGAATCTTTATGTCACCTTCTGATAAAAGGATTTTCATGCGAAGTAGAGACTTTCTAGACAGATTTATTAATAAGTCTGTAAAAAGCTTTTACAATTCTTTAATTTCTTCTTTCCTCCCATGCCAGTGACTCAAAGGTAACAAACACAGCTTATTCCAAATTTGCAATTTCTAATTTAAACTTGTATTTTGCAGCAGTAAATATTTACTATCTAACTTGCTATTAGTATAATTATTCTAACAATGCAACACTAAACTATCTTTTAAATATTTACATTGGATGCAGACTTGTAACACTATGAAATTGTTTGGCTGTTCACATCCAACTAGGACTCCACTCTACTCACAGGCTATTTTATTTTATGCTGATTTTTTTTGCATTAAATTTTATTTATATTACTTTATTTTAGGATCTTTTTGTATCTAAACCCTCTAGCAGCTCTGAAGAAGTTCTTTAATCAGAAAGGGATTTCCTAAGAGATGTGTATATAAGAATCATTTCAGCATTCTTCTAAACATGGCAAAACTAATATTTCTTAAACATCAGTTTAATAACATCCTTCTCTCCTGCAAATGTGTTCACAACTGAAGCCTGACAAATAACTCCACAGTTCTCACAAAGGCCACAGTTGTGAAGGAAGCAGCCAATACTCAAAATAGCAGAGTCCAGTTCCAAAACAATCTTTAAATATCAGGGGATACACCTTGGACGAGAAGTAGTATTTGCTGTGAAGGGATTGCAAATATTAAGGTCATTTAGGTCACTATGATCTCAAAACAGGGTAGGAATCCATATTTTGGCTATTTGCTGTGGTAATTTGAAGATAAATTATTTCACAAATTGTTTCTTGATGAACCAAAAATCTGCCCCGAATTTAACTTTGCTGTAGACATCCCTGTCATAAAGTACACAGATTTGCAACAGCTGGTGTTTAAGAATTCAGCTAGGTGAACTATTTCACGAGGTTTAATAAGGGCAAGAATGGGACTGACTGCAGCCAGTACTTCCATTTTCATTCTTGGCTTCAGGCTAAGTTTTTGCAATACCTGCTGCTGGAGGGCACTGGGATACTGCATGCTCTCTGAAGCATAACCTCTTAACATTGTACTGCTCAACGCTGTTTTCAGATTGTTAGTAATGGCATCTATAACAATATCCACACATCCGTAAGTTGAAAGGTTTTCCAAACAGAATCTATTTTTGCTTAAGTAGCAGAAAATACAAGACCATAAACTATGGCAAAATAGCATGAAGAATGACTCCTATCATGCAAAATAAAAAGAAATAATTAAGTCTTAGAATTAAGCCTGTTGTGCAGCTAGCTTGGATCATAAAGCATCAAGAGCAGAAAGAGCAGTTTTGACAGATCTCCAGCTCCCCTGCATGAGAATGAACCCCCATAGCTCCTGTCAAACCTGGATGTTCTCATGCAACAATTATTTAGCTTTAAGATACTTAAGACAAGAAGATGACATTTATTTACACAATAATTTCCAGACAAACAAGAGATAAGAAACTGGCAGTGTAACAGATTCTGGTCCCTACTTCACTAAGGTGGTTCTTTTAGCAAGCAGAGTCACCCTCCAATTTTCTGTTAGCATAAAATGACATTGGACAGTGTCCCCAGCTCAAAACCCAAACACCTAAATTACTCCAAAATAGATAAAAACACCACAATCCATATAATCAAGGAATTTTGATTTTAGAAGAGTTTGTAATTCAAAGACATTTTTAATCATGCTCTGATGAAGAAAAAGAGAAAAATGAGAAAGACTTTTCTCTAGAGTATGACAAACTAAACTAGAACTTTAAAGACCTTGTACGCAAGAGATCCAAAGCACTTGTGAGCAGCTCACTACATAATATCTTTACATGTTTTTTTCCTGACGACAATATTTGGAAAGATAACAACCTTAAAATAGATTGAGAAGAATTTTGGTTCCCTGTCTGTAATTCTCAGTCTACATTTAAAAGTCCTAGCATTACTAAAAAGGGGGATTTAGAAGACATCTTCAATGATTTCCCCTGGAACTAGTGTCAACAACTTATAAGTATGAAAGAAATATATCAATTGCCGGCACATTTGGATAACTAAAATAAAACAACAAAAATTACATTCTGTGGGTGTCTTTACACATACAGTCTGGAAAACAACCTTAAATACAAAAAATAAATCACAAGCTCCCCAAAACCAGTGCCCCAACTTGTAATGTAGCTGCTTCACCACTGAACTGGCAATGCTTCATGGTTCAATTCCCTTTCAGCCTTCACTAGCTTGACATGCCTTCTACAAATCCTCAGAAGATTCAGATGAGTGTTTGCCTCTTCCTTAAGTACAGTGGCTATGGACAGCTTTCAGTTCATCCTGCCTGTCACTTCTAAATACTCTTCTGACTTTGGAAATAAGTGATTTGCATTTTGCACACTGGTTCAAATCACAGACATACACTGAAATATCCAGCTCCGAGTGTTATTAAACAAAGTAGCACAGATTCCAAAATAAAAGAAAACAGTTTATCATCACAGTAGCACTTCTATTCACTTGCAAAGCAATTTACAATGCTCTTATCACCATAAAGCTCCACTAATATTTTAGGCCTGTAACAGAAATCTGACTAATCAAAAACACTCATCTACAGTCAAAAGGAACTCTGTAATGCCAACAGAAACTATCATCACTTAGATCACTACTACATTTTTTCTATCTCAGAGAGAATTAGGTATGCTGTTCTAGAATTGCAACCAGTTCTTTGGAAACAGTGGCCAAACTTCTATGACACCTTCACACTTCCTTCTCCTCTGCTGAGTAACTTATTTCTTGCTTTTAACTCTTTATATTTCCTAATTCGGAAGGGTTCCAAAACAACATTAAGAAGTGATTTCCAAATGACTAATTCTTTATTATTGTACTTTTAATCTAAAATAAGGCTATTTTACAACGTACCTATTGACTCAAATACAATTGCTTGACTTTTGTGGTCCAACTGACATACAGAGTCTTTACTTCAACAACACTCTTGAAATCTTTTATCAGCTATTAAAAATGATTTAATTATGTGCAACTGTCACAACATCAAAACAACTTACAAATATCTTTGATATGACAAAGTGGAATAAATACGGAATCAATACCACACAATTTGACATAACACAATTAAAAGGCTCAGTATTTAAAGTAACTTCTTAATTCATAGTTTTTAGAACAAAACCTCAAATGTATTTTTTTTTGTTTATCTTCCCTCTAGTGGAAGATAACGGACAGGATTACATTTACTGATTAGTATTTCAGCTTAGCTTCTCCTGTAACTTTTTCTGATAACTTCAGTAACATGAAGTATATTCTCCAATCATGTCCACCAAACTGATTAGATTCAACTACAATTCATGATTAAACAAGCTCAGTGGATATTTTTTCCAAATAATTACTGAAGTTTTGAATTGAGCTACTCATGATACTTATTAATTCTTACGGCATACAGCTTCTACAGTATTGTTTCTACCTGTGGAACGCATGGAGTAAAACACTTAAATAAAATACAAAATTCTGAAAAGCTAAAGCAACTGCACTTCTCAACAATAAATAAACTAAAAATTTTCAACAATAAATAAACTAAAAATTCTCAACAATAAACTAACATCTGTTGCAGAAACTGCTTGGCACTTGTTCAGTTTTGTGAGGAATTTTTGTTACAGATAAATATTTTTCTACAGTTCCTACTACACACCACTCAACTCAGACATTTTCTTTAATTATACTCCAACAGATCCTTTCATATCCATTAAAGAAAGATAAATTGTTGTCTAAAAGAATACACACTTCCTTTAAATTTCAACTGTGACTCATTTATTTTATGACAGAAAAAAATCAAGACAATGTCTAAATTTTAAAATCTTAATTTTTCTAAATAAAAGACAATGTCTAAAACAAGAAATAGTCCTACAATTATACAGTATTTTATTTTCTTTCATGCCACACCTCACTAATGAGGATGAAAGCACAGCAAAAAGCACACCTTTAAGAAAGCTAGAAATTTCTAATTCAGCATCTGCAAAACTGAGTAAGCCTCCTACTTCGCATTCACAGCAAGCACACTACATCATTTTTTCAGGGACAAAATACCAGGAATAATTGTGTGACAGTCTCCCTCAGTTCATCAAAATACTCTTTTTTTCCCCTTATTATTCTTAAGTAAAGAATTTCAAAGACATACACTGACATCTTGATACAATATTTTATCTGAACATATGCATTAGTTGTGCACATTTAATAGAAATATTGTATTCAGAATTTCATAATGACTCAAAGTAGTAATCAAGACTTGTTTGCTATAAATATACATCATACATACAATAGAAATATACTTAAATGCTACAGTAAGAATATAAAGATCTGTTCCTCTACTGAGATGTCATGCAGTCAGTAATGACAGGGAGGGATGAGGAGGGAATGAGGATAAATGAGGATAAACAAAAAGAAAGGTTAATTCCAAGTACATGAAAGATTTATTATATGCTGAAAAGTCTATTCACATTGGCTCAACTGCAAAATGAAAAGTTACATCTATAAACTGCAAACTAACTGGCACATATCACCTGGCACAAAGACAGTGGTTCCTCTCCTGTATTCATTACTCACATGAATCCAGAGAAGAAACATTTCTTAAATAAGATTTATAATCAAACAAGAGATGCTTGAAAATTCTTAAATAATAAAAAAGAACATTTCCATTGATGGAAATTATGATTTGTATAGCTCTATTAAAAAAATAAAATCGTAACACTTTGGGTAGATTTGGATGAATTAATTAAACACGATTTAAATGAAGATATGTCTCAGGGTAGTGTCATTTTGGACGTGAAAGGATTAGGAAACTTTTACCTTGCACAACAAACTAGAAAAAAAAAATAAATTTGTGTACTAAAATCATTATTATATTTCCTCCAAATATTAATTATCATTTCCTAAATCTGTTTTTGGCTGATTGAGAACTAGAACTTGAAGACTCAACCTCTGTATCATTTGAGCTTAGGTTTTAATATAACTTCATATACTAAATCCAAATCCTTTTTCTTTTTTAAACATAGATTCTTGTAGTAAAGAATCAACAATTTAATACAAATTTCTACAGTTTAACTCACACAATTTTCACTTATTTTCTTCCTCTCATATTAAAAACCCCACTATATCTCAATCCCATTTACGTTTCTCCTATTTAACACAAACTTTCTATTCTCTTAGAGACATTAATGGCAATAATGCAGGAGAGAAAGCACGTGCAAATGTAGTGTACCAATAGCAGTTATCCTACATAAGATTAAGTTTTCAATTAATTAAATCAGCATTCTTTAGAAAGATAATGCTTTCGACAAAGAAGCACATCTATGACAGAAAGAATTTAGAATAACTATCAGCAACAAAGTAAGGTACTGAAACAGTCTTAATTTTGCTGTATGAAAAACACAACTCAAAGAACAAACAAGATTTCACATACAATCTTTAATATGAAGAGTCTTTTAAATGACATTTACAAACAGAATGACACAACCGAATTTTAATTTCTTCTTATAACTTCAGGAATAGAGCCTCTTATGATGAATAAATAACTTTCTGCATTTTCTCAAAGGTAAGTGACTTCATTGGAAAGCGGCAATGAAGATTTTTTCAGAAACTTAAGAGCAAATGGTACACTGAATAGAAAAATTATATGATTTACCACGTGGTAGATACAAGTAAGATGATGATATTAGTTCTAAAAAGAAGAAAATCAGAACAGGCTAAGAACTTCAGAAAAAGAATTGCAACTATGTCCTCACATCAGTACATAAAAGTTAAGGAAAAAAGCTTTTACGTAAAAGGCTCCCCACAACAGCAAACAAGCTATCCGTTTCAGCAATTTCAAAGAATGGAGTAATGCAATAGACTAAAACTAATACCAAATAAATCAAAAACCAACAAGCAAAACAAACAACAAATCACCAATAAAACACTGTCCTAGCAGCTTTTGATAAGAGTAGTTAAAAACATCTTTTTATCCTTAAACAAATCATGGAGAAAATGCAGGAGAATTCTGTTTGTATCCAAGTATTACTTGTTGATAATGCACTGGAATAAATTCTTAGGGGGCAGGGACTGTTCTTGGTCTGTGTACTTACAATGAAGGATGACCGAAGCCAATCCTCAACGAGGATGTCAGGATAATAAATAATAATGGGTCAGTGGTGTGCAGACAGTAAATACAAACAGGCAAGATAATGTCACATTAACATACCTCTTGTACAGAGCGAGCTGCTGGTTTGTCTTGATGATTGGCCAGTATTAAAAACGGCAAAGTACATAACTGTGGGTGCTGGAGAGCTGAATGTAGTTCATTCCTAGCAGTTTCTAGATCATCTTCAGAGGAGGCACTGTCTAATACAAATATTACCCCTTGGGATCCTTGGTAGTAACGACTCCAGTATTTCCTGATATTGTCAGCCCCTTTCAAAACAACAACAACTAATTAGGACAAATATAATTGAACATATGTAACACTAGTAACTGAAAATAACCCTTCTACTTGTAACAACCAAAGCAATCAACTAATTTTTTTTCTCATAAATATACATCATTGAAAGAACAATAAGGAAAAAAGCAACCATAAATCTGGCACATGCATACACAAACTAACATCATTTAAATAAGGAAAGAAAGTGACTCAAGGCCCTGAAAGTTTCTGCTCTGTAAATAAGTACTGGTAGAATTACCACACTAATCCCATCTAATCTAGGCTAATCCCATACTTTCTCACTGAAATATCCTGATACTAACACATGAACAAGATAGTTTTTGCCCATCCTTTCTTCCTTAGCCCTATAGCTGTAAACGGTAGTTTCCTTCATGTCAATTGTTCATTATTAAGTATGATAAAGTCTTTCATTTCAAACCTCCAAACTTTCAAATACCTTGTAATCAAGGAAAAAGGTGTCAGGAAAGCTTATTAAAATTACAATTACATGTATAATAAGAATGGTAATACACTAGTGAGTTGAATAGCAAATGATTAGATAAGGTGGTAATTTTCAAAGGTATTCATTTCAACTATTTTGCTCTGTCAACCACACAGCAGATTCTGGAAAAGCCAGCCCCACAGTACACATGGTAAATGACTACAGGCTTACGTGTGACAGTAAGTCTTAGGGCACAGTTCAGCAGCACTCAGTCAACTCAACAGAAGCCAAGCAATAAGGTTATCTCTAGAAAGCTTTTGTGTACCCTGGAGAACAGCTTATGTTGTAATGTTGAGGTAGGAAAGAAAAGCTATTTGACAGCTGTCAAACTATCTAAATTACAATTTGGACACAGGCTACTCTGAATGTCTGAATCTGGCACTACACTCATGGGGTCTAGCACTGAAAAGTGAACAGCACTAGGAGAAAACTTGACATGTCTGCAAGACAGTGATTTGTAGAGATGAGCTGAAGGTATCCTTTACATACACCACTAATCTTGAGGTTTTAGGGAAAAGTGAACTTCAGCATAGACACAGATACCAAGTGCTGATGAGAAAACTTTGTTTTCCAGTGAAACAGAATAACTACCACAAATGTTCTGACCAACATGTAGTCATAAAATGACAAGGTAATGTAAATAATTACTACAACATTGTCATGATACTTAAAACATTCACTTTATTAAAGCATTGTACAACTGAAAAGAGCCTCTAGAAAAAGGTGAAGATTAGTATCTAAGAAGGAATTCCTTATTCCATATCCTTTAAGCATCCAACGCTGACTACTCAAATCTCACTCCACAGAATTACTCCCTTCTCTGTGTCATGGTTTTGTGATTTTCGGTTATTGGTATCCCACATCATAACATCATGTAGTGGATATACCTGGTTCTCAGAAGAGAAGGACTACTACAGTCCCCACGGTACTTTGCTCCTCTGTTACCATTTCCAGCCGGAGGGAAAAGATAAAAGCTCGCAGTATAAAAACTTGCAGATCACGAGACCTCATCCCTTTTTCCGCCCATCTCTCGTCTTGGCAGCACCTCGCTCTCCAGCTGTCTTATCGTCGGTAGTAGAGTAAGGCCTACCTTGACTTTGGGACATTCTCTCTCTCTGTGTTGGATTTATCAGCTTAAATTGTAATTATATTGTATTATAGTGTGTGTTTTGCATTCCGATATCTTATTTAGTAAATTAGTGTGTTTCTCCTCAGATTGTTGCCGCTGTTTTTTGCTCTCAGGGCCATCTCCTTACCCTTTTCCCCTTTTCCCTTTTTACGGGGTGTGGACCCGTGGATCCCCCGTCCCCTTCGTCACGGAACCGGGCTGAACGCCCGTAAACCGTTGACACTCTGTATTAATGACACTGAAATCTCAAGCATCCAGTCTCTCAATTTTGTTTCCAGCACAATTTAGGTGGCTAATGAACACTGTGAATGCACACTTCTTCCTATATGGGAAAATTCTGTGCTTCATTCATAGTGGTGTGAAGCTATCTTTATTTCCCTCCTTTTCAGTACTTTCAGGAGAACAGAACATAGCATCACAGAATTTCACAGAAAGGAACTCAAAGGTGTCAGATTTGTTAGCTGTCAAACTTTCAGCATGTCTCCATCAATAGCACAACAAATGTCACAGAGCCCTTACTTCAAGACAGACAAGCCTGTGCATGAAAGCTTCTACTAAATTGAAGTTCTTGGAAAGCATCTCTCATCTTTTCTCTGCCTTCCAGGTTTTCCCAAGGAGATTTCTATGGAAGTCAAGTTTTCAGTTTTTCCCTGTTAGAAACCACAGGTGCCATCTCAAACTTTGAATCTCCAGCTATCCTGATATTTAGAAACATTAAGACAACATATAGGTTTCAAGCAGTTGTACGTTTTAAAAACATATTTATACTTGTCTCTGAAAACTCAGTTTGATCCACTTAGGCATGTGTATTATGTATATTATACTGCCATCTTAAAACAAAACATGTAATTTAAAATAAAAATCTCCTGCTCTAGTCATGAGATTTTACAGATTATGTTAAAAGGACAGGAAGAAAATACATGCCCTACAATATGTGCTAATATTTATTCAACTCTAGACCTGAAGTTTTAATAATTTGCAGTAGGAGACACACCACAGTGGACTGGATTTTATATCTGACAGCTGTTCTGAAACTCACCCATTTTTTTGCCCTCTTTCTCTAGAAACACAAACACATTAAGTCCTCTAGGAGAGTGAATCATTTAGTGGTTTCCTCTCTTCCTATTACTCTATCTCTATTCCTCCTCCACCCCTGTTGGAGATGCCATAGCAGCTCATATTGCAGAAACAGCAAAGCTCTTCCCAGGCTGAATACTGCTACCAGCTCCCAGTGTGGCTTAGATGCAACCTCATCTTAGCTGAATCACCTTCAGCAACAGCACTCATAATCTCCAACGAAAAATTCTTTATGCATCTATCTCTACAGCACTTAACACCAGTGGGCATATAAAGAATGCAGTAAGTCTACGACAACTGTGTTATTTCTGTCTGTCTAGCCCTTCTGCTGACTGGCTAACAGAAGTTTGAATCAGCTTTAGCCTTTGAAAGGATCAAAGCTATTTCTAGCTTGAATCAAAAAAATCAAACTTTCTTTTGGAGATGAGAGTTGTTCAGAAAGTATAAGTATGGTTTATAATGATAAACTAGGATGCTATACTTCCTGCCCTGCCAGTTCAGCCTGAAGAAAGTAGAGTTTGAAGTTCATTAGGAGACAGAGACTTTTTAGCAAACCAAGGAGTTTTGACTTTTCACAAAAATTCTATTCAACAAAAACTAACCCCCACCTCGCAGAAATTGAAACAAGGCAATTTTGATTTTTTGCTTATCAAAGCTATATATAATAGGATTAGCAGTGCTTGCATGGCTCCTATTTGCTTCAAGGAAGATAGGAGATAGATTTGTAAAGAGCTAATTGTAAAAAAAGAACATTTCCCCTGAGCAATGAAAAGATCGCTACTGCTCAATCCTTGTCTGAATTTCCTCAGGACTCAAGTTAACAAGATCAGTAAACAGGTGTAAATGATCTCTCTGATCTATGAAATGAGGAAACTATTTGAGTGAGCCTGGGCTTAGGCACTATTTGAACAGAAGGCTGAGTATGATTGATAGCAAACAGATCCATCTTTAATGCTTTCAGAATATGAATGTCTCTATGAGACTCACAGCTTGGACAGCTCATCAGGGTCATTTAAAAATGTCACTTGCTAAGGTGTTCTGTAAACCGTTAGATGAAGATATGTCACGTGCAGATAGCTAAACATGCACTCCATCACCAGATTTTGTACAGGTGTCAACTGCTTTTTAGTCAAATACAGCAAGGAGACTTTACTGCTTTGTTCTAATATGTCCCAGTGAGTATGACTTAGGCTGGCATTTACTTGTGGTATCAGTTTTCTGATGACTAAACAGATTAAATTTTACTACCCTACTAGGCTATGTTGTTACAGGAGCGTTCAGTCCTACTCTCTTTCTTCGTAGAACAAGGTGGGACTGTGGTTTGCCCATACCTATTTAAATATGAAATTATATTTAATGGAATCAACATCATTTTCCCCTTTAATGGATCAACATCATTTTCCCCATCCTACCTCACTTTTTCACAAGGCAGATACTACCTGATAGCTGTTGCCATCTTCTCCAGGAGCTTGTATTTCCCATTCAACTTGGTTTGCACAACAGCATGACTTCCCCTTCCTACTTTCTCTTTTTTTGCTTGTTACTTCCAAATTAGGACAAAATACACGTGCTTTGTTTAACCAGTCTTGTTTAAAATTATTGGTTCTTCAGCTCTCACCTAATTCAGCTGGTTTAACAGTGTGAATTTATTAGTTTAGTCATGAAGCTTAAAGAGGAACAGCAGTAGGGAGGACAGTTCTCTTATGCCAGGCTTGCTCAATTTCGTGGAAATCCAAGCATCTTTGATATTAAGCATTCTATTTTTGCTAAGCAGATAACACTTAAATGGAATTTAAAAGATGATTACACATCATGTTGATTTTCTATGCTTATGAAAAAGACCTTTGAGTAGATTACAAAAACTTAACACAAACACATGGCAATATATTTTAGTACATAAAACAGAGAAAGTTACTAAATCCTCAAACATGTTGTTAGTATTTATAAACTTGGGAAGAAGAAAAAAGAGCTATTCACATCCAAAATCACACATTTAAATTTGACCGGGTTCAGCAATTGGCATCTCACAGTAGTTTCTAAGCCTGCGTTTACAAGATAGCAAGCTAAATTATAAAATACAACTGTAAATTATTAGGTGGCTTCCAGAATGGGCCTGTAATCTTGATTTAGGGCTAAGTATACACATCACGCAGACGCCATGACATTGCATTCTGTTTTGACAGCATTTCAACAGTGAATGACTGTATAAACATACTGAATAAATGATGGTACTTGGTCTCTGGATTGGAAAAACAATTCTTAGAGTCAAAGAAAAAGCTTTGTGTTGCCTATACGCCTTCATTTTCTGTCTTGAGAATAAACCCCACCATTCCATATCCCAAACTACTTCCAGAGTTAGAAGCAAACAGACTTAGAAGCTTCCAACAAACATGTTCATATCAACCTCGTTCTTGTAGCCTTTCCTCACTCTTTTTTGTGTTCATCACACACAATTTCACCTACAGTTACGAACAGAGACCGCTGCACCACAACAGGAAATCATCAAATCTGTAATTTCTTTCTATATCATTACTCAGTTAAGTTGTGTAATGTAGAGAGATGTTTCAAGTTACCTCAGAAAGAGTATGTTCTGAAATAATGTGGTTTAGGGCACGCCACATCTGGGGCTCAGTAATCCAAACTACAGACATTATTCTATGGACAAAGTTTTTGGAATAAAATAATACTTTAATTTCACAGAGAGCAGGAAGGAATTATTTGTATATTAAAATAGAAACTTAGAGGATGGCAAGTTCAGTTCAAACAGTAAACACAGCAAGAGCTCCTTTTCAAGTAATATACCTGATTTGAAAGCTACATTCTTATTTAGAATAAACATTTTATATATTTTTTTTATATGTGTGAAACTGGATAAAATTTCTGATTTCTGGTAGGAAGGCAGTCTGGCTTAAAAGTAAGTAAAAACAAAAGCAGAAATAGCACTGGTTTTGTTTTATTTTACTTTAATATTCTAATGTCATGTACTTCAAAATATAATATATATTCTGTATGTATATATATACATACACATTATATGCATATATATGGGTTGGTGGGCATATATATATTGATCTGCAAAAGAGCACAGCAAACTTTGTTCCACGTCCCTAATCCTAAAGCCCAATGTAGAGATAATTAGAGTAGAACGGGGAAAAAAAAAAGACTACTGCTTTCTATATATTTGGCATTAAGTTTTACAACCCCTACGGAAATGAAGAAACAAAACCTGGCTTCATTAGCAATTCCAGGAGGCAACCAGGACACTCAAAACTATTAACATCTTCAACCTCAAAGAAGGATACTGCACTAGCCAAACAAAAGGAATACAACACAGTCAGCATCTGTTTCACATAGGCTGCTTGGCTGCTGAATACAAGAACCTTAAATAGTATGACTTTTGCTGTAAGTTCTTTAAATATTGGCTGTTACTACTTTGCTGTACGAAGTCATCTAAAGCTTTCAGTTTTCAGTTACATAAACCTAAAAGATAATTTAAAAATAGAATATCAAGAACCAGAACTATATAGAATTTCACTTTTGAGTAACACATAGCAATGGATGATGACTTAAAAACAGAAGCATTCCCACCTTCCTCCAAATGCCTGGACAAGACCTTCAAACTAAAGAGAACTTAGATAACAACTTCCTAACAACTGAAGGCAAAAAGCAGGAATAAGAAGAAAAACAGAGGCATCTCTTCCACAACACTTTGTGTTCAGTCTTTCTCATCTTTATCTGCTGTGGTGGAAAAATAGTAAATTTATCAGCCCCAATAATCTACAGTTTTTAAATGTCAAACAAACAGTAGTTTGATATTGTGAGAAATGCTCATACTCAATATTCCAGGCTCAGATGGAATTCACTAAGAATCACAATGTATTTCATGCTTTTGCAATAGCAGGCAACCTTGAGAAAAGGCATGCCGGATCAGACAGACGCAACAGTTGATATTTCCTTCTTCCCAGTGCAAATTTCCTCCCACTTCCTCATTGGCTGAGTACTCCAGGGTTCACAGCCTATCAACATTTCTAATTCCCTCAGCAGATTTCCCACACCTGTTTTCTGCTTGATTAACCTCTCCCTGTTCTCCTCCTATTCTTGTTTAGTTTTTACCTATTATGATATGCTGGGATACCCTATCATAGTTAACCTTCCCCACTAGCAAACATTCAAACCGCAGAACCAGTTTCTACCAGTACATCTCCTGATGTTACTCAAAAGTGCAAGTCTTCTATTCTACAAGCAGGAATTTATCTTGTATCAGAGCTCCATGGAACCTACTGGGATCTCTTTGGAGTCATAACTTCTTACTGTTATGCAAAAAAAATTTCTTCATGCACAATATGATGAGATTTAGACACCGTAATTTTTAAATAATCAAGTGAATTAAATGCTATACCTCCAAGTTCTTTTACATTCAAGATGGCATTCTGGAATGGCACTGCTTTTATGCTAAAACCTAAAAAAAGAAAAGAGATTAATAAATTATTTGTTACAGAAATATATGTGTATATGTAATGTAAATTATACCTGAAAGAAAGGGAACATAGAAGGCTTGCAGCAATCCAAGCACACTGCTCGTAATTTAAGCAAGAGTCTAGTGTTACGTACATACAGAGAGGCTTAC
Organism: Numida meleagris; assembly: GCF_002078875.1. Lineage (NCBI taxonomy): Eukaryota > Metazoa > Chordata > Aves > Galliformes > Numididae > Numida > Numida meleagris. The sequence continues at coordinate 16,580,775 of NC_034438.1, forward strand.
ATATATGTAAGTATATATAATAATAATACTCTATATAGGAAAAAATACATCTGTTCTTTCAGCATAATATGTACAGATAGAAGCTGCATTCATTTCCATCTGGCATAAACAATTCCAACATAATTACAGACCTACAAACTAAATAAACAAGTCTTGAAAAGTCTGTCAGTCTGGGTTTTTTAGTTACCACTTAACAGAAACAAGGAATTTGTTTTCTCCAATCAGATAAATAAAATATTCCAGAATTTCAAGTGCTAGTGTAAGAAAATCTGAACAAAATAATTTTGAAATAGCTTGTTGTCTCAAAAAAAATCCTACACTCTTCCTAGAAAAGTAAAAACTGGAATGGACCTGAATGGCATTGATGAGAAAAGCAAAAACACAGGTCATAGTTGGAAAACCGAGTGGAGAAGCTGTCACACTGCATTCAGTGATTCTCAATCATATTTTCTTATATAGCAAAGGTATTGTGCATATAGATAGAATTACTGAAGTTGAATAGTTTGGACACTACCTAGTTTTCTACAGAGTCTATTTTCATTGCTCAAGTTGTATAAATATATGACAGTAATTTATTGCAAATATCTAGAAATACATAAGAAATTTAATTTTTAAATGAATCATGTTTTTATTATTTCCTTTGACAGATCTATACAGCTGTTAGAATTGCTGTTACTATTTCTTTCAGGGTCCAAAGTGTTAAAACCTTAATTTGCATTAATTTCAGGTGAACTCTAAAGATAAAGTTGAGGGGAAAAAATTACTAAATTGAACAGCAATTTCCCTCTAAGTATTTGAATTAAACATTGACCACAATGAAGTGTCAGATCTTTTTAACATTCCTAACACTACCACTGCGAAGGCAATGAGATAACTATACATCACAGAAAATATTGGATTTTCTCTTGCCTATTTTCGTTCACTTTTCATTTTATTGATTAACCTTATGTTCTTGTAATTTAAAAAAAGATACACTGAAAAACAGCGGTGCTAAGGGACAATCATATAAAATTCAAGTCCATGAAGTACAGCTACAATATAAAGCCATATAACTATGCACACAAGTTGCTCACGCAATGCTCACTACCCTCAGCAGCTCAACCTTAAACTGCTGTAGCCACATAACCAGATTTTTTTTCCATCTCTTACGACCTAATCTGTCCTCTTTTTGAACTTTGCAGCCAGGTATTCCTTTTACTTACTCTGAAATTTCTTTTTTAATTTTTTTTTTTTGTCTGGGCTTTTTTGCTTACAACTGTCTTTAGTCCTTCTGGTTCATCTATATACATATGCATAGTCAGCTTTTTTTTTTTTTTTTTTGTAGTTAAGGTACGTTTTAGCTGTTGTTGTAACTGTTTCTTTGTATTTTTACAATACCTTTAATTTTTCTTTTTAAATAATCTGTTCTTGCTATATAAACAAGTCTCTTTGCTGATCTAAAAGAACAGAATCACAAATAATTTCCATTACATTAGTCTTTTGGTTGCTAGCATATGCCAAAAGGTATAAGAAGTTAAATATGATGTAACTGTCAGTGCTTCATTATCCCATTCCAATTTGTGTCATGCCCTCCTCTTTTCTGATTGTATAACAAGACTGCTTAAAAGCCAAAAATAAAGAGAAGAAAGAAACTTTTTAAAATGTCTGCCTACAGTAAATTGCTATTGTCCATTTCATAAGGTTTTACTTTTACATCACAATGTCTGTTCTGACTTTTGACATATTCCAAATTTTATGTTTTCATGGATATCCCCCAATATACAGCCAAACATTGAACAAGTTGTGATAGCTTCAAAGCAATCTATTACATACCCTCAAAAGCAAGATAACTCAGCTGAAGTTCCTTACTGCCATTGCTGTTTGTTTCAAAAGTTACGTTTGGACAACACCCTAAGCATATCATGAAATGAAGACAGCATCCTACCTGTGGTAGACACTATATTCTCTGGGCTTTCACTGCAAAGCTGTGACAGAAGACTTGTTTTGCCGGAACCAGTGAGGCCTATGCAAACCAAGTCATATTCAGGTCGTGGTGGTGGTGGTCCTTTGCAGCAAAGTGCTCTAAAACACTGCCAGGGGGAAAAAAACAAAACAAAAAAAAACACACACACACACACACACACACAAAGAAGAGGTTACTTTTTTGCAAATATTTCTTTAACAAGATTTTTAAAATCATGTTTATAAATTGAAAGGTGCTGGGCAAAAAAAGAAGTATATTTAAATTAAATTATATTATTTAAATTAAATTTAAATTGTGCCAAAATCAGCAGTTAATAGAGATCAGATCAACTGAAATGTAGAGCAGTTTTACAACTAAACAAATATACCTGTTAACTATTCACATAACCCTCATGGAGCTGGAGTGAGGAAAATGACTTATTTTTCTTGAAGAGAGTCAGAGCTTGTGTAGTGTGGTAGGCATGTGCCCTACACAACTCTGTAGTTCAGTATTCGTGAGTTTGCTTCTGAAAGCAAAACTGGCAGAAAACTCTAGTTCTAAATCCAGTACCTGGTGTCAACACCAAAGCAGCTCCTGAACAGCTTCTGGCCATGTTTTCCCTGTTGGCAGAGGAAAGAATCAGGGAGCTTTGCTCCACTGATTTCCTTCCTGGCCTTGCTTTGACAGATGCCTAGGAGGAGGAGGACAGCATTTGTCCTAGTCTACAATTTCAGACATTGAAGAGTACAACTTGAAAGAAATATATTTTGCTGGACATAGCTCAATCTGTAAAAATGTAGGTTTCTCACTGTTTCCTAGAAAAGTATGAATTAATCACAACAAAGAATATAAATCACTTGCACAAAGCCTACCTTATGGTTCTGCCCATGTCTCTTAAATAGCATTGCCAAAATAGGCTGGACAATCTAACAGATCCTTCAAGTCCTTAGAGTAAGGCTGATTAGACCCTTCTTTATATGTTATATGAAAAACTACATAAAAATCTGATATCATACCATTCTGGGAAAGCTAGCAATTTTGGATTTAAGGTCCAGGATATAATCCCTCCACACAAACACATATACATATAATTATCTTTCCCCGGTACCTGTTGCCTTCACGTAAGATTACTCTTCCTATAATAAGTACTAGAAAACATGTTTGTGTATTCGCTTCTCTCCTGTATGTTTTGTCTTTACATATTCTAAGCTTTTGAACCTCCAGGAAAAGAAACCTGAGTCTCCGCATCTGTCCTGGGGGCGCAGATCATTATTAGACTTCAGTATTTTTTTCCATCTTAAACACTAGCCAATCACAGCATTGAAAAAAGAAACCGAGTCTTTAAGAAAATATTCTAGTACTTTTCTTTGTGCATGCTTATCCTCTTTCATTCATGACTACTCCAGGAAGCAAGAAACTGAACAGAAGTTAATAAAACAGTGAGGCAACTTAGCAGTTCTATGTCCCTAAGCAGGCCACTGAATGAGAAAATGATTACAAAAAGATAGTTCACTATGACTACATAACTGTTATTGGATTTCTTCTGCATAATGTTAAACTACTATACATGTGTTGTAACCATATGGGTACCACCAGCATGACTGAAGCTTTTTTTTTGAGATGATTCTTGATGTGCAACTCCCAGTTACTTTAAACACATCTGAAATTGAACTCATGTGCAGATACACCACACTGAGCAGGGGAAAATCTCTCTGTCCAAAGACAGAATACTTTGCAACAATACAGTCTTGTTAAACATTTCTTCCTTTCTAGGCCTGAATAAAGATAAGAGAGTCCTTTAAAACAGGTATTACATACAATTCAAAAATGCCACCTCCCAAAGTCTTGTCGCTCTACATCATTACCATGCCAAAATAATTTTCACTGGTTTTAAAAAAAAAAAAAAAAGATAAACTCAGGAAAAGTTAAATTCCTTCAACACTATATAAAAATGTGAAATAAATATTTTAGGAGAAAAAACATTCGCTGTAGTAGTTAAGCTGAACAAAGGCAACAGTTTAAAAATAAAAGCTGTGCCTCTTAAAATTTGACTCTGCCAGATGATGTTTTCCAAGAAGGATAGCCCTTATATGTGTTTTAGATAAACAAGTCTTCTAGCTTTACTCTGTGACGTCAATTCACGCTTACCCTATGAACTCTACAAAATCATAGCAAATATTCTCCTCTGGTACTTAAGTGAAAAAAGCCAACTGAGTTTATTGCATGGCATAAGCTCCTTCAATATGTGTTTCCACTTAAGATATCGGGCTGAAGGCCACATAAAATTCTTTGAAGCTTGCCAGAGCTCTTGAGTCTGTGTCAGGCCCTTTGTACGCAGGCTTTAACAGGGATTCAATCTGTCCCCATAAAGATGGCATGTTTGCAAGAACTTCTTGATATCATGTTAAAAACTAAAGGAATAAGCGTGTTGATGAAAATCCATGCTTCTCATTGTCCAGATACTGTGACAGTTATTGTGTACCTAAACACAACTCTTTCAACCCTGAAAACATTAATTATCTGCAGTTCTGTCAAGAATAATTATTGCTATCTGTAGTATACATACAGAAGTTGTGTGTGTTAAACAAGCTCCATGGACTGTTTCTGTGAACTTCAGTCTGTCTGAAGAGTTGATTTCCTAAGTCTAAATTAGCCTGCAGAGTCTTTATCTGCTGATGACTGAACATATGATCAAAACTCTAGGTGACTCTTGAGTGTCCTAGGCAGCACATGCAGACCCACCAGCCACTCACTCATCCTTTATCAGTAAGCATAGACAGATATGAAAGATCCTGAAAGTCAGCACACACATAACTCCAAAGACAGTAAAATAGCTTGCTCTAGATCACTCTCATATTTTGATATAAATACGCTCTTTTTATCTATCTCTTTGTCCTTATGCGAGGATTATTTCCTTCTACAAATACCTTTATTTTCCTGGTATAAAAAAGAACAGTAAATACTTTATCTTCAAAATCTGTTGAAAATTAAGCTGCTGTGTATACTACTTTCCACTGCCTGGCATGAGAAATGCTACAATTCTTTTACTACCAGCACATTTTAGAGGATATATTTAATCATATATTTAAATTTTTTAAACTTGTTTCACAGTCTTCCTCCTCTTAAAGTCAGTGAACAACTCTACCATCAAAAACATCACTAAACAGAATGATAACTGCCTTCCTGCTCACTGAGCAACTTAAAGTTACAAAGTCCTTGATGAACAAGGGTTATTTAAGCACTCAGTATAGAGACTAGGCTGCCATTCTTGCTACTTTGGCTTCTACACCTAGAATCACAGAATCATTAATGTTTGAAAAGACCACTAAAACAATCTAGTCCTACCATCAATCCCTTCCACCATGCCCAATAACCATGTCCCTCAGTGCCACATCTACACTTTTATTGAACACCTCCAGGTACAGTGACTCTACCACCTCCCTGGGCAGCCTGTTCTAGTATCTCACCACTCTTTCTGAGAATTTTTTCCTAATAGCCAACCGGAACCTCCCCTGGCACAGCTTAAGGCTGTTACCTCTCATTGCTATTACCAGGGAGAAAAGGCCAACAGCCACCTTGCTACAACCCCCTTCCAGATAGTCAATAAGAGAGTGATAATGTCTTCCCTGAGCCTCCTCTTCTCCACACTAAACAATCCCAGTTCCCTCTAGAGAATACATGGAGAACTCAGAGGTAATGATACAAATAAATAAGACTACATTCATTATTCTACTTTTGATTATGAACAGGAAACATATCCTGAGATTTTTCACAAAGCATGGATTTGTGAAATCCATTATTTAAGATGTCATGATGTCAGTGAAATCTGAAATGTAAAACGTAACATGCCTGTAAGGTGTAAAGAAGCCATTCCTGAAACCCAAAAAGAGAAATACATCAAAAATATTTAGCATGCCACTGTACTCTCTACTCCATTCAGAAAAGCCAAAGGGCTAAGAAAAATGTGTTTTAACATTCTAACTGGTCTTCAGATACTTGTCAGATGCGGACGTTTCATCAAGACTCAAGTCTGATTTGTTCAACAAATATAGCCACTGGAAAGGAAGCAGGTTAAGAGAGGCAGAAGTTATTCTTTTCTTTAAGAAAAAAACCTAAAATTACAGCATCTTGAAAAAATTTATGCATTTAGCCAGTATTGGAAAAAATCACTTATTTACCCCAGAAACTGGGAGCAATTACATGCTGCAGTTGGCAGGAAATGTATAATGTTCAGCTCCACTGTTACTTCTGTTTTACTTGTGTACATGATATGCACATGCATGTTTAATGTAAGAGGTAAGAGAGTTAGCCAGTCCTACTCTTGCTTAGGGATTTCTATTCCAATCAGATTACTCCAATTTTAGGTGGATGAGCATATGATTCGACAATCCTAGACAGTGCCCCTTAATGGCCTGAAGAGGTCTTTTCTGGGAAAAGCATTAAACATTGCACCTATAGCAGGGGTGGCCAAACCCAGAGTTCAGAGATTGAAGCTTTGGGCAGGGAACATCACTGAATTACTGCTTCCTCCAACACATTACACTGCTTCCAGCCATTGAGCCTGTCTTTGCCTAGTCACTGTAGTTCTTGTTTCACTCTCCTTTTGGGGGTGAAATACTCCATTATTTCTTCTTTGTTCAGGACCCATCTCTTGTCTGTTTCTTTTATTGCCTCTATTTAATAGGGACAAACAAATGCAAGGGATTTCATGCTTAGTTGATTAAACTAAATTATGGCAACAGCAACACGCTAACAAATCAAGAATTCAGAGCTCCTGAAATACAGACTTAAAGCCGAATAGCTTAACCATAACTCTGCTCTGCTCCCCTCTACCTCTTGCCTATAGTTATGAATATAGCCTCCCTTCATGTTTTATTTTGCAATTAAGACACCATTAAACAGATTTCAATTACCCAGCACACATTTCTATCCAGAAATTATCTGAAGTTGCTGACAAAATACCAAGGAGATTGTTTTTTAAAAAGTTTCAGGTTTATACATGGCAGGTCCATAGTTCTGATGCTGTACATGATCACACAATCACAAAGGAATCTCAGATGTTGAAGAGATAATGTGAAAGGTGGGGTGTGATGGCTGAGTAGAGAATTACAATACTATAGATAGGAAACAACTAGAGGCAGTAGTGGAATAATCCAATGCAAATAATGAAACACTTGAGGCACCTGAATGAAGTTATGCACAGCTAGGAAAAAAAGGAAAAAGGATATATAATAAGCTACATTTTAACTGTATGAATACTTTGATGTTAAAATAATTCAGTAGGATCTATGCATTTGATTACATGAGTTACACCTGTAGGTTGCCATAACAGACGTACAAGTGGTGCTAATCACAACAGAAAACTAAGGGGAAGAGGAAAAAAAATACCAGTTTTAAGGCATGTAACCAATGACACTGCTTTCATGTTTTCAAATCATCCGGTTGACAAGGTCCATCTTCATCTGTATAACAATGAGGGTAAAACCAAACAGGTTACTGTTCATTTTGTGGCTGCCAGCAGAGATGAATACTGACACAGCCACTGCCATCTGGAAGAGATCGTCACTAGGGATAGAAATACTAAAATCTTTATCAGATACTTTCTTTGAAAGACCACAACCTCATTAAACAAAGGCCACTATCCTCAGACTCCTCCATCAAAACACAGAATAAAGATCCAAGCTCCAGTAGAGACCTCAGCCCAAAGCTTACTAAGAAAGTAATCCTCTTTGTTTAGCCTGGCTAATCTTCATAAACGTGTGGTGAGACCACTTGTTGAATTGAAACGCACACTTCCTCTTCAGCTCCTACACACATCAATTGTATATCAGCTTGTGCCACAGAAATATAGACAGATATATCTAACAATAAAGATAAGCTAACATAAAACAGGAAAAAATCTCAAAGAAGTAAGGCAATCATGCAGAAGAAACATAGTTCTGATAATGACCTATGTTACGGAAATGTTATAGGACCCTAAAATAGCAACATATTCTTCAGAGAAGATTTACCATCAGCCCAGTAAGAAAATAAATTAATTTGGGTTGTTTGAAATTACTCAACATTATCAAACACTGCTTGGTATTTCAGAGGACGTACCTCTGGATTCTCAGAAGGAATGGTCATATATCAAATAATTTTCAACATTTATATTACGTCACCTACTGCACTGGACTTAAGACACAGGCTTAATTACCAAAACCAGAAAAACGACACAGTTCTATTTGTTCTTTGATATATTTTACAATGTTGCTATGAGTAGAGGAGGTTGGAGGAAACAAGGTCAAAAAGAAGGCTGACTTCTGACAAGCCAGATGTGACATGGCTGTTCAGACTACATAATTTCAAAAACTTCATGGTCACGGTAAAGTGTTTCTTTATGTAAAGATAATATAATCACAGTTGGTTGAATTCTCTCCAAAATGCAGAACAACATTTGGATCTGGAGAAAACAAAAAGTCTTCACTATTTTAAGGTAAAAAAAAAACTTTTCAGCTCGGTTATTTATTGCTTCATTGTATGAGGATGAAGGACAGTATCTTCATATAGCATTTGGGCAGAAGGTAGGTGATCCTTCACTTTTACCTTCCAGTGAAAGGGACTGCTCTGGGGTGAAGGGTTCCTACAGAAGTTTTGGGTTTCAGGGACAAGGAAAATTCTATAAATGCAGTCAGGTCTGTGCATTACAAAAATGCAATATCCCTAGAAAAACTGTAAGGCAGTGGAAGTTCTTGAAATTATATGCTAAAACAAAGTACTAAACCTCTTGCCTGAAATGCAAAATATACCTCTTGGACATTAATCTCTTAGGCACTTCCCTATAAATAAAAGAAGAGCAAAACGAACTTATGACCCTCTACTCCATTCACAAGAAGACATGTCTCTATGTCTTCTTTTCCTTGAAGAAAACAAAGAGAAAAACATACATTAAGTTCTGAGTGTGCTTAGATACTCACTATAGGAGTATGATGTAAAAGCCCACATAAAAGAGCATACTACTATGAAAAGCCACTGCAGACAACAAAACAGTAGAACGTATGCACAGGTTCCACTCTGAACAAGAGTAGACTTCACTGCAGAATCAAGTCAAGTTACAACAGCGTTCTCCGACACTTCTAAATTCCATTAAGTGTAGAACCATTGCTCAAGCATTTCCATTTATCTCTCTGCACAATAATAATTTGTATTTCAGCCCCTCACTCCATTTGTATTTAACAGCAAGAGATAAAGGTAAAAAGATGGACAAAAACACTTGCAAACAGTTTGTTTTACAATCTAAGAAAACTTAACCGTATTGAAAAAGCCCTAAGGATAACTGAAAATATGAAGACAACAAAAGTCAGTAGCAACACCATCAAAATACACAAGAGTTACTTTTCTAATTTACATTAAAGACATATTTATTTATTCACAATATCCAAAAACAATCACAGACCGCTTGGTATTCTTTTTCTAATTTTTCTAATTAAAGCCAACAATATGTCATGTAAACACAACAGCACACTTTATTTCTTTTTTCTCCCAGAAAAATATTTGGTATGCAAGGCTCTGGACAGTCATAATTGATATACATACTGCACATAGTATTACTTTTGTATTATCTAGTGAAAGAAGATCTATGGCAATAGTACACTTCAAATCCCATTCCCAAATGGGTAAAATAACCTAAAAGAAACAAAAATACTAGAAAAATACTTCAGGTACTCCAGATGAAGTGTAAATGAAGATTTGTTTTGTATTATGAATATTTAAAAGAGAGGAAGACTGCTGCTGCCCTAATTTGAAATTGCTTAGAAAATTAGAAGTATAATAAGAGTCTCAGTTTTCAAGGCAAAAGATCCCTCACCAAACACGAAGTGATATTTATTGAATCACACTGGGATTTATGTTGCAAGAGGATCTGAAGAAATCTCAACTTGGTTAAATGAAACAGAAACAAATTCATTTGAAATGTCATTGCTAAAAGCAGAACAGTAAACTGCCAGGAAATGGTGTAGGATAATAAATAAGTGTACAGAAGATCTCAGTGTGGACATAGGCTATACCATTTAATACATGCCTGAGAATGGTAAAAAAAATCTGAATTCTTCCACCTACTGTATCAGAAACATCATAGAAATAGGAAAAAACAATTATTTTCTACCCACAATTCAGGTGGAAACAATTAAAGACTTACTACTCTACCAGGACTGTCACAAATCTATGGGGTCAGGTGGGATCCACCCAAGGGTGCTGAGGGAGCTGGGGGAAGTGACTACCAAGCTGCTTTCTATCATCTATCAGCGCTCCCGGTCAGCCAGAGATGTCCCAGAGGATCAGAGGCTTGTCAATATGACTACCATCTCCAAGAAGGGTCTCATAGAGGATCCCAGGAACTACAGGCCTGTCGGCCTGATCTCAGTGCCAGGGAAGGTTATGGAGTAGATCATCTTGAGTGAGATCACACAGCATGTGCAGGACAGCTGAGGGATCAAGCTCAGGCAGCATGGGTTCATGAAACGCAGGTCCTGCTTGACCATCCACATCTTCTATGGCCAGGTGACTCACCTGGTGGATGAGGGAAAGGCTGTTGACATAGTCTACCTAGACTTCAGCAAAGCCTTTGACACTGTCTCCCACAGTATTCTCCTGGGTAAGCTTGCAGCCCAAGGCCTGGACAGGTACACTGTTTGTTGGGTATAGAACTGACTGGAGGGCTGGGCCCAGAAAGTGGTGGTGAATGGAGTTAAATCCAGCCAAATGCATGCTGGTTTCTGTAAGAAACAGCGTAGCCAGCAAGCAGGGAGGTGATCATTTCCCTGTACTCAGCTCTGTGAGTCCTGTGTTCAGTTTTGGGCCCCTCACCACAAGAAGGACATGGAGGCCCTCTACAACTTCCTGAGAGGAGGTAGTGGCAAGGTGGGATCGGCCTCTTCTCACATCTAACTAGTGTTAGGACTAGAGGGAATGACCTTAAGTTGCACCAGGGGGAGGTTCAGTTTGGATATTAGGAAGAATTTCTTCTCTGAAAGAGTGGTGGGGCATTGGAACAGGTCGGCCAGGGTAGTGGTGGCATCACCGTCCCTGGAGGTGTTTAAAGAAAGGGCAGATATAGCACTAAGGATCATGAGTTAGTGAGCAATATAGGTGGCAGGTGAACAGTTGGACTAGATGATCTTAGAGGTCTTTTCCAACCTTAATGATTCTGCAACTCTAAAAGGTAAACAACTTGTTTTGAGTAGGCCTTTTGAAACAAGGGAGCTTGATTACTTAAAAACAGGAAATTTATATATATATGTGTGTGTAAAAAAAGCCTTGAGAAACTCCAGTGTATTTTGAGGGAAAAAGAAGAAATATTTCATGTTTACTTGAGGCAGTGTTTCCTCTGAGATTTAGCCCCAGGACATGTCCTGTTCTGCCTTCTGAAATATTTCAAAAGTAACATTTGTCATCAAATCTGAAAGTGAAGAAGAGAAATTTCTAAGGACAAGAGACCTCACTATTTATTATGATGTCCAGTCTTACTGAACAAGTATGTATCTGAGGAAGAATAGCAAGTTAAAAGTGATTGTATGTAATAGTCAAAGAAAAAAAAAATTACAAAACACAATAAAGTGGAGAAGGACTCAAATATACCATTGATAAGGAATACTAGAATTATTTTAGAAAATACCAGACAGCAAAATTAAACAAAATCAGAGTAGTGCTACAAGATACTAAAAAGGAAAGTATAGTTTCAACTGTCAGTTTTAAACCTGTTTACACAGATAATAATTTTTTGTTCATATAGTAAAAGAAATACAGCATAACTCTACCTCTGTGGAAACAAGGACACAAATTTATGTATTACCCAACAGAAAAGTCATTAAATCGATGGATGTTTGGTTTCTCTATAATTAAGAGCATACAAATAAAGACTAATTTTAAAAAAGTTACTAAATTAGAAACAGTCTATGCAGTTACAACTGAAATGTAAGGATGACGAGTGTGCATTACTAATGTATACACAGTCTAATAGGAATTAATGAGAGCATTTAGATAAAACAAAGAGGACCGCACAGCAAGGATAGCTTGATTTTGCAGGCAATGCAAGTCTCCTGGCCAAAGAATTCTGCTGCCTGGAACACTTAAGACCAGACTGCCTTCCAACTTTAGAAAATGCAGTAAAAATGACACTCATGTTGGCAGAGGCACAAATGGGAGATCTAAGGGGTATGCTCTACTACCAGTTCATGGCATACTTGGATTTGAAGTACCATATGTGGATTATGGGCATCTCTTATTCTTCAGGCTCTCCACGTACAAATTCATTCTTACACGCCTTTTTCATTTCAGTTTCACAATATACAACACCAGCACACTATATTTACAAAAAATCAGAGCCTCTACGAAGATATGCATTCTGACCAGAAGACCTAGGGAATAGGAAATATGTAGCAATATATATAGGAACTCTCTTCCTCCTTTATACAGCAAAAGTTTTACTTGGCTAGCACAGCACATTACTACCATGGGAGGAAACAGGAGACCAACCTACACAAAAAACATTAATCCAAAATACACAATTGGAGGAAGGCACACAAATCTGAAGTACCATTAAAAATTCTTCAATTTTAATCAATGTCAGCCCGTTTGAACATAAAACAGTTTCTGCTTCCACTAAACTTTTAAAAAGTTAGGCTTGAGAAACTTCAGCCATTTAACACCTCACATTTGTTGTCTCTCCAGTTGTACATTTGTTGGGTTTTTTTCCCTGCTAAGTACCTGTATTTTCCACCAAGTTTCTCAGTTGTCACCAATCTGCTTTCTGATGAAGACTCCCCTATTGTTTATTTTGTTCTTCTGGTACCGTAAAATCAGAACTGTTCAATTTGTCACCGCTGATCACACATGGATCATTGACAATAGAGTTTAAATTACAGACTTTAAATTAAATGAGTGCTCTGTTTCTAATCTTCATATACTTGGGGAACATAATTTGAAGTTGACAGGAAAGAGAATGGACTACATGGAGACAAGACAACTGCAAATATAAACTGCGTTCTTCAAAGGATTGCATTGATAAAAAAAAGCTAATGAAAACAAAACCAAAAACCATAGCACTCTGTTCAAACAAGAATTTGCTTCATAAATATTGAGCAAAACCTCCTCATCAATTTAAATTGGGCTTAAAAAAAATGGAAAAAGTAAAGAGTATTTTGTAGACAAATTTTGAGCACAATGTTTAAGCAGCCTTTAAAAGGCCAAAACTGTATCTTAACTTTTGGGGGCAGGGAAGAAATGGGAGCTGGCAAGGGTTTTTTCTTGTTGTTGTTTTGTTTGCTTGGTTTAAAAACAAAAAACAAAACAGACAAAAAAAAACACTATCAAGGCCTTGCTCTTGAGATAGTCTTACATACATCTATGCCTACTCACAGGTACATCAGCAAGCAATCTCCATGGTGCAGACAATGCAAGCCAACAAGTTTCTGCTGGTATAACAACAGCCACTTCTTATCAGTTAAAAGGTGTGACATGCTTCAAATCACAGGGAGATATCACTATGCTAAATTTTTACATATATATAATTATTATTTTTTTTAAAGATCTGCTTTTACTCTCAGAGCTGCAGAAAATCTTCTGAGGTGATTAAAAATATTTTATCATTGGGTGGATGCAGCCTATGAACAGTTGCAGAAAACACTTTCAAAGAACGGAAGCATCATCAACTTGAATCCGTTCTGTGCCACAACTCTCCCATGCTACTGCTTTCACTGACAGTATGTGTTGAGTGTCTGTTGGATAATTACTACACAACTCTTCTATAAACATTCTCTTAAGATAAAAAGGCAACAGGTTGCTGTTATGAATATATCTAATGCTGGTGAAATATAATCATAAATCCAAGCAAAAATAAACTCAACATGCAATTCTGATAACTGAGCACAGCTCTGGGGTGCTTAGTCCCTTGCCTGCTTCAATGCACAGCTTTAAGAGATTTATGAATTTTTCTGAGTAGGTTGCATATACTTCAGCAAAAAAAAACTGACTTACTGCTGCTTACTGGAACAAAACTTTTACCATTTAATCCAGATCAGCATAAATCTTGCCAAACTGGGGAACTCCTCCTCACACTGGCTAAAGAGAAAATTTCAGAGGACAGCAGAGAATTGCCATAATGATGAGCATCTCTCAGTGAAACATAAGCAGTCCGGAGTTGGTGGCATAATTCAGAGAGAGACAATGAATAAAAGCAGGCTTAAGAAATAGAAGACAGTTGGTTTTAAGACTTAGATATATGATCAGTTGTAAAAGCAAAACACTGGCTTTAACTCAACCTTTTTGTTTAAAATATTTTTTTCACATTCACTTCCATAATTAAAGACCAATAGAATAATAAAGATTTTTAGTAAATGACAAAAATCAAACTGGAAGTTGGGATTTTTGAATTACAAAGGTAAAATATGCAGCAACCTTTATAGTGAGTTGTCAGTAACTGCCAGTTATCTACATATCGTCAGATCAGCATTTTTGAAATGTAAGGAATGTATAAAGTGAATAAGAAGAGCTGCACACAGTTCTTCTCATGCCATAGAGATTTTTAACTTAAGAGAGAGCATTTATAGCTCTGGAGTATTTCTCCAAAGCAATCTGTAACAATGAACAGAGATGATAAGGTACAGTACATATCATTTTATACAACGAGTGCAGAACAGTTTGATTACATTATTCAGTAATAAAATTCAGAAGTGTAGGATGTAAAACTGCAGTATGATTTGTCAAAGATCACAATAACTGATAGAAAGCACCGGAAGTATTTTACTTTCCTAAGCAATAATAACATAGTCCTCTTTATTTCAGGAAATACTAAAGTAATCATGTTTCTTCATATTTGTAACAAATTTAAGCTTATATTATCAAGCTTATTGCTCCAAAAACATGCAAATATTGTACCCTGTACAGGTCAATGATTAATCAGGAAGAGATGACAATCTATAAAAGTAGGGGTAGAAAGACATTTAAATGGAAAAAGGAGAAACTAATTCAGGACAGATGTCATTAACCTTTGTTTCCAAGTGGGCTGCATGAGACCCTCATCTTATACCTAGGTGGAATCGTCATGCACTCAGGTAAACATTCACTTGGCAGGGTTGTAGAGCAGGAACAACAAGGTTCCTGCTACTATTAACCAAATCAGTATCTCTGCAGAGGCAGCATAAACTTTGCTTAAATTTCACTATTAACTACACTGCTCAGAT
The DNA here is from genome assembly GCF_002078875.1 of Numida meleagris. NCBI lineage: Eukaryota > Metazoa > Chordata > Aves > Galliformes > Numididae > Numida > Numida meleagris. The sequence continues at coordinate 16,595,934 of NC_034438.1, forward strand.
CTTAAATTTTTGTATCAACAGCTTCCAAGAGCACTCTCTAAACCCAGAGATACTTCTATGGCGAAGAAGGGAATTCGAGTGAGCATGTGTTCATGGAAGTTCACAAATCTACATACATTTTCCTAAAAAACAGAGAACAGCCTTTGATTAGTGTGAGGCAAAATGTACATTACAAAATGAATGTACAATTGCCTAAATGTTGAAACAGAGTAACTAGCAGTCATTTGGCTTAAAACACAAAACAAAACACTACAATTTATTCACTTTATAAGCCAGCAAATTTTTTTAAACGCACTTTTAAATCTAGCTAACCTCACAAAGCTGAAGATAATGTAATCTTGAAGTGTAAAATTTAGCCGAAGAACCGAAAGAAAAACCAGAACCAAAAAACTAAATATGAGCAGGATGGAGAAAAACAAAGTTGTTATGTATACATTAATTCTACTGAAATATCACTCGAGCCCAGTGTGATCCAAACCACAACACACTATGTGCAAAGCAGAAAAGACTAAGTTACATACACTAAAAAAAGTAATCATAATAGTTGAACAAGTCTGTTATTGTTATTTTTTGGTTCAGATTTGGAATTTGCTTTTGAGCTGGATTCAGCCTTCTTTGTCCCTCAGTACAGAAACATGTGGTTAAAAATCAAAACAAAACAAACAAACAAAAAATCAGTGCCAGTTCTCTTATCAAAGGCAAAAAAAAAATGATACAAGAACATGATTGGAACGTCCACCTAGCACAAAAACGATAGTCAGTAGTTTATGGTAAGAGGACACAATCAGGGTTTGAAGACTCATATTTAACTCTTGTCCAGAAGCAGGAATCAAAATGAACTATTAAGCTGCAGCTGAAACATTTGAAGATTTTTCAGCAAGGGACAGTATGCAGTCTTAAATGGTAAAAGCAGTTGAGTCCTGTCCCAGTAAAAATCCTAGGAAAAATAATCCTATACAAAGAAAATGAATATAAAGTTCTAACAGAACATAAATTGATTTGGAAATATACACAGAAAAAAAGAATATTTACAGCAGTAAGTAAAGCGTTGAACGGTATGAAACCAGGTAAATATTTTTTCACCGAGTGCCCATGCAATGTCCATTGTAAAAACATTAAAACCTACTTGGATTTTCAGGCAAATTTAAGTATTTTAATGACAAATATATCATGAGTCGTCTTCCTGCTGTCTTCTGCTTTTCTCTTCTGCTTAGCCTAACATTCCAGCCTAATAGTAACAAATTTTCTACTCCAATCAACCATACCATTCCGTGGTATTTCCTAGAAAAATTTTTCTTGTGTGTCAGATAAATACAGAAGAAAATCCTTCAGGGACAGCTTGACATAGCACAGATCCCGGTTGACATAATACCGAGGCAAGAAAATAAGAATTTCCTTAGTAAACTCACCAGCATAGAAAATGGGGTAAAAGCATAGGCATTTCAGCACAACTCAAATGTATCAAGCATATGACATGAACTTCACCATGATTTTAAAGGTATATTAATCCAGAAGGAGTTACGCTGTGTGGAAGATGTACTTGCAAGAATAATGTACTAAAAAAAAGTCTACACAAAAATCAGTATGGTATTGCACTAGTACATGACCATTTAGAAAAGAGGGGGAGCTCATACATGTGATAACAGAAGAGTAAAGTTTTTTTTCCTAATTTTCTAGTTAAAAGTCATTTTGTGATAACCAAACAGGAAAAAAAAATTTAAAAAGACAAAAAAAAAATACAATGCAAGTGCCACACAGAACTCCATTCAGGGTAAATAACTACTTCTTTCTTGGAGGAACTATGTGTTTCCATCCACAGTTAAACACCCAATTAAATCAAAAAGACTCAAAATTAAATCATAACAGGACTGTGTGAATTTTTAGAGCAACCCATTTATCAGTGTGTTGCCCACATTTTCTGGAATTAGATCTGCAAGTTTTCCCATTTTTACACATGTTCAAAGAATTTAACAGTATTTGACTGTCATAAGTGAGTTAACATTTTTGGCAAGCTATCCTCTGTAATAGCTTTGAATTTCCCTTAAGTGCTTACTGCGGATGACTTATTTTAACAGGAATTAACACTACCTTGTGGCTCTGACACAATCTGAACTCTTAACTCTTTTGCACTGCTAGCAGGCCATGTGACGGACAATGCTACAAACACAGTATTTGCTTGAGGTAAATTAGGATGTTGCAAATATTGCACATTCTTTTGATCTTTATTTGAAACTAATAATCCTTCTAAAGTAGAACAAGATTGTCTCCATATGCTTGGACTATACACTTTGAAGAGTAAGAGCTTGGGAAAATTTTAAAGGAAATTATTTGCCCCAACAGGAGGCATAAAACAAGCAAGCTCTCCAATACTTAGAATTCAACAAATTCTAAACATACCTGAGGACTAATAACAGTCCCACTCTGTATTCTGAATTTCTGCCATATCCCTTTGTTTCAGTCTAAGAAGCATCATGAGCAGAAGACTGAATGGATTATAATGCTTTCTGTGCTAGCTGTTTGTAGATTTCCTTTGTTACTTTAGTATATAGAGGAATTCAGTTGATCTTCCCATAAAGAATCTCAGCAACTAGAGCTATTTCAGTGGCTTATTAGACACTTACTAAAAAATCTTCATCACTGGTATCTTAGAACAGTGAAAACAATAAGCAGACTGCATGGATTTATTTCTAAAGAATTTCATGCCATAATTTTTGCCATTATAAATTGATTGTGGAGCCAAATTTTGGTAAAGAAAGCACACATCCTTTACTTTCTTCATTTCTCCAATGATCACGCATAGGAAAATAAAAAGAACATCTTGACTAGCAATGTAGAATCCCCCCCTTACAACCCAATCAAGAGACGAGATAATTTTCTGGTTAGCCACTGGGAGCAATCTCAGTCTACGCTTTTCACATCATGTTTTCCCCTCAAAAAATAGTGACATAATTATCCTGCAGTTCTTGGCTACTTTACATTGTTTATCACATGGCAGAAGTTTGGGACACAACCTTTTGTACTAATTGGCTTAGGCATTCTCCACATCACAACTCTTATTCTTTTAACTTTGTGCATCCTCAATATGTGGAACTAGTGACCAGGGGAAAGGCATAACGTTTTACTCTGAAAACAGCACATTTTAGAGATGTTCAGCATGAGGGTGAAGTCTCCTGCAGTACATCAGAGGCTTTCCACACATTATCTAGAAATTATACTTTTCTCTTTTCCAGTTGAGTCAATATCTGTGTAATTTTTCATTATTTAATTTTAAAATCTGTAAGAAAAGATTCTAAAATATTGCACCAAGTTACTATTATTTTTTGTACATATGATAGCCTAATAACATTGGAAATTGTGCTTAATTCACCTCAGTCACTGCTTTCATCTGAATACCCTAAGAAAAATCCATCAGAACTGAAAGGCTGCTATTTCCCTGTTGTGCTTATCCTACAGTCACATTATGCCATTTTAAATTGTATTGCGTGGTAAGGGTCAAGTTTCCATTCTCAGCACCAACACGTTACATACAAATGCGACCCATCAAAATCAGCAGTACATATCAAGAAGAGAACTAAGCCTACAGTGTAGCCTCATTCATTCCTTTTTTGGGGTGGGAGTTGCTTTGGCAGGGTCTGATTTGGGGTTTGTTGTCGTTTTTGTTGTTGTTTTGTGTTTTTTGTTATGCAATTGCCAATAGACTGAAGCTTCCAGATCAGACTATGAAAGGACTGCCACACCCTGAAAAGCAGAGGAGAGGGACTGGCTTTTTTTGTTGGGTTTAGGATTTTTTTTTATTTTTTTTTAAATTGGGCACTATTAGTAGTACTCCTGGATGCTTACATAGCAACAGTAGCTAAAAACCCTTGCCATCTTTGGCCTTCCTAGAAACTGCACCCCTGCTTCAGGAATGTGGATTCAAGCATAGTTACCCATGTATTCATCACCTCTGGGCCAGTATCATCAAGCACTACACCCCAGAGATGAGACATTTCAACTGAATCAACAGGCAGAGCACTGCTAAACAGCGCGTGGAGATTGCTCATCCACACTGGGCTGGCTTCTGGTCTATTACCAGATTCTTTCCAAGATCTGCTTCTTGATTTCATGCTAATGAATGGGAGTGGATCTATTTCTCCATGAATTTCTGTGATTATGGTAGCTAAGAGATCACTGTTATGGGCCAAGTCAGGGGAGTAAGTCTCATTTCCACAGCAGCTGACTTCAGCAACACAATTCTTGTGGTGTTCTCTCAACCACAAAACAATTACTAGTTCAGCAAAATTTCATTTGCGATAGCACTGCGATTACAGGAATGGTTTCGATGCAAAGAGAAGAGTGGAAAGCACGATCTCAGAGCACTATGCTCAATCTCACTACATTCTCCTGTCACATTACTGCATGTTTTAAGTGTATGTGCCTGCAACATTTTTATATGAATGAAAAATGGTATTTAAAAAGCTTTCTAGAAAGCTTACTAAATACCAAACAAATACTTTCTCACACAGAAGGTGAAGGGAAGGGCATAAAAATAAAGTTTCATTTTACCCAGTTCTATTGTTTGCTAGTTGGAAAGTAATTAATACAACACAAGCTTAAAAAAATAAATAAACACAAACCAAAGCAGTGACCATTTCACAATTTACGTTCACCACACCATGTCCCTCCCCTCCCCATTCCAGCTGGTCCTAGTTTTCTGCTCTACTGGAGAAGCTTCTCACTTCAGTAAAAAGCCCTTCTTGCTAGTCAAGTCAAGTCCTGTATTAAAATTTATTTTGCAGCCTTGATGCTAGATTTATAATAGTTACTATTCATATGCATCTCTACACATCAAGAATGCTATTGTGCCACTGCAGAAAAACAATTACCTGGCACAGGGTTTAGAAAACAAACATTGTAAATTCTATACAATACAGCAAAGCTCCAGCACATCTAGACCAGGCACAGGAAGAGAATGTACTGTTGTCTCTTTTCAAAAGTGATGTTTTACCTTTTAAAAATAAAACAAGTAATGTAGGTTGCACAGCCACTGTGGGCCCTAGACAGCACAAATGAAATACCAAGCTACACACAAACAAGTGACATAAGAGCTCTTTCAGATAATGCACAAAAAGAAAGCAAATATGAATTAAGAAGTGGATTCTCACTGCTTTTGTGTATTGCATATACGTATGATGAAATTTACCCTGCGTTAACTCAGTGAATTTTCAAACACAGGTTAGTGCTTATTTACCTAAACTACTTTTAAATCTATTTTAATTAAGCTGTAGCTTATGCACAGACTGGGCTGGAGCTCAGCATGTACTTAACTACGAAAAAACCATAATGAAACAAAACAGTAATCTATGAAGAGATTGAAAATACCACTTATCCACTTGATAGCAAAAAAATCAGAAGAAAAAAAAGGAAAAAATCTACCTTGAGAACAGAAGGAATTAAGACATCTCTTTTACACAACTGATTGCTTTAACATTAATTTGAAGCTGCTCTGCTATGTGAAGATACCAGCATACTAGGATGTTGCTGTCTTCTGGTTCTGTAAGTTTTTTAGTGTCTTTGTTGATGCCCTGGAGTTTCCTATTTGAAATGTGAAATTAAGATCAGTCAGTCTCACAACTCATTCCTAAACACAGCAGTATATTAAAACAAAATATTCAATTTCCCTTTGTTACTTACAAAAGCTCTATGATTCTCTACTTTCAGAACAGGCATTTGCTAATGCAAATGCATCAGGCCTCACACTTTTGCCTTATGTTTCAGACGACAATATTGCCAAAAGTACATATTTCTGTTTGTTCAAATGTATTTTGTACTTATATTACATGTGGCATACTGAATGTGCCAACTCCCCAAAATCATATTGCAGCCCGAGCTGCACCTCCTGCTGAAAGAAATCTCACTTATAAAATTGAACAAGATCACAGCAGTACAAACAGAGAATAATCTTCCAGACAATCTAAAGCAATTGAGATATCTGGATAAACGTACTGGGAATTTTCAGAAGAGATACTCACAGCTGTAAACAGAGTGAGGAAAAGAAACAATGGACAAACTGAAGCCCAACATATAAGAAAATGGATATAAGAAAATACTTCTTCTTCATGGGAACAGTCTAGTATTGGAACACGTTGCCCAGAGACTTTGCAGTCCTTAACTTTAGAGGGTTCTTCCCCTTGGTTTTCAAAACCAGAGCCAAACTGGATGAAGCCTTGAACAACCTGGTCAGACCTCAAGCTGATCCCCTCCTCTGACCATGAGGATGGACCACAGACCTTCCAAGATCCTTTTCAACCTTTACAGTCCTTTGACTGCAGTACAAAGTTTGCAGAGCTCTCCTCTTATCTTTCACCTATTCAAGTCTTAGGTGACAATATTTTCCAGCAAATACAGCTTATAAGTTTTTAGTGTCCTAACAAAGCTACTGCCACTGGAGGGAAAAAAAAAAAAAAAAAGCCTGAACAGCTTATTGATTTGAACAGACTCCCACAGTCTACTGGCTCCAGTGTAGGCATGTTTATTCATTGACGCCAGCTTTGCCCAGGTGCTCAGACCTAAGCACCCACATTACTTAGTCACGAGGTGAGTAGCCACTGCCCAACTGTTCCTTTACCAGTGAAAGCATTTCTAGAGATGTATCACAACAGGGTGGGTTTTTTTTTTGCTTTGCTTTTATAGTAAGGGGGAAAGAAAAACCTCTCCCACGTTAACTGGAAAGGAATCGTCAAGCATTTGTCCGGGCTTCTGGGGGAACTGTGGGACAGCCCTGAAGGATTGCCAGATTTATTCTGTATCCTCAGTTGCAGGATGGGCAACTTGCCAGCTCAAGTTAAAACAATACCTGAGGTCTAGTTTATATTCCCAGCTGGGCCAGCTAGCTAGGATTTAAAACACTCGTAAATTTGGGTGTGAGGGCTGTGTATGCTGACAAGGGAATTAGGCCATGGTTCTAGACGACTTTTCTTTCAATCCAACATCTGCTTAGGCAGCTCCATTGCCCCCCTCGCCTCATTCTCCTCTGGGTGTGAGCAATCACGGGCAGTAAGGGGCCGAGGCAGCAGCACCAGCCTGCAGAGCAGCTGCCATGCCAATGCCCAGTGGTGGAACATCCCAGCTCCATGCTCCCATAGAAACACAGCAGGCAAGGTCCTGTAAGTGTCTTTATGCTGGCAGGCACAGGCTGGTCACTGTTTTTTTTTTTTTTTTAAAAAGAGCTCTCTCTCAGTTGCCTGCCTGCTGTTCCCCACTTAGCACACTCTTCTACATCCATTCCTCACACACCCAACTTAACTCTCTTTGCTTTGGGAAGAAAGGGGGGATAACATCATTTTCTTTCTTAGTTCATAACCTGTCATCAAAATCTCCCTCAGATAGAAAAGAAGATGACAGTGGCTCCCCCAAGCACAAAGCCCAACAAAACATCATAGCATGTTCTTCTTGTCCATCTCCCATGGCAGGCAATGCTTGCGGCATTCTTCATCACCAGGAACACCCTGGGAGGAAGTACTCAGCAGAGCCTCATCCTACTGCAAGTTTCTAGCCACTATGATGGCAGGACCCAGCAGGTGGGTCAACAGCTCCTCAGCTTTGCTCATCCAATTCAGCGTGTGTGCTCCCAGGCAGAACCTCCGTGACTATAGCACCAAGGGTACTTCTCTTGCTTTGTAACAAACCAGCTTACAGCACTTAAATGGGTTCTTGCCTGGGACCCAGCCAACTCTTAAGTTTAGGCAGCCCTAAGAATTGACATGAAGGAAATAAATAAATAATACAATATGCACCTTTTAGTTCTTCTCTGATAAATTCATTTCTAATATGCAACGAAGTTGTGTTCAAATCAGTAAGCCGCATGCATTCAAGAGAGAATAGTTTTAAATAAATAATCTTCTGTCCTCCTATAGAAGTAATGATTCTTAGAAATTTAAACTGGCCATACAATATCTTTTAGTTGATAGAGACAAGACAGCATGAAGAAAGAAAGATTTCATGCCAGGTTTTTACCATACCAAAATAAAAAGAGAAGTATGCCTTAAAGGAAAAGCCCAGCTCTTCAAAGAAAAATATCTCACCTAAAGCCTCCAAGGGCAGGTAAGGTTTTCTAATGCTGTGTGAGAAAGGAATAAAAAGTAAGGAAATATAACTTAGAGTCTTGAAAGAAATACCATCTGTATTTATTGCATGTAGGAACACATTTCACAATGTCTGGTTAAACCCTAAACAGCAATATAGTGAATTTAAAATGCTTACTCAACTGTTTAAAGTGCTGTATTAATATTGCTAACTTAAACTTTATACAGAGAATATACCAGTTAATAAAAATGCGTCAATGCAACATGCACTTATTTTGACAAAACTGGAGTACAATAAAAATCAAAACAAGTCTCTCTTGTTCTACATAAAGACAATCAGAACACAATGTTGCATCCTCCACCGAGGTATGAAAAGGTACAGCATGGAGACAAAGTCTGACTAACTATTGTTCCCAGAAGTCATAAATAACATTCCTAAGGGAAATTAAAAAAAATGGGGGGAAGGGGGGGGAGAACAGTTCTCTTCACGCTCCTCCAAATAAAGCAAATGAGTTCTTATTCTGCTGTTAAAGATTTGCTCCTGAAATCTGTGTTCCTTTCACTGAAGTACTTGCACAGAGAAAAGTTGTGTAGCAGACAAAGATGTTCAGCACACACATATCAGAGATATCTATCCAGTAAACAAAGCTTATAACGTCACAATCTCTGACCAAGTATTTGTGAAGAACAAACTAGCAGATTATTCCAACATTCAAGGGAACACTGCAGTGTAACAGGGAGGTTCTGAACCCCCCAGAAAAACTGCACAGGGAGCGCACACGTTTTTCAAGGACTGGGAGCTGCCTTCTGGAGAACCATCTCCAACTTCCTGAAGCTAACTCTTGTCAATTAGTATATCAGACATGTTTACTTTCTTCCAATGTCACGAAGTTCCTTCAAGCAAGGGAAACAGCAAGAGCAGAGAATTAAGCTGCCTACAGAATGGCCTTATAATTGATCAAATTCTTGTTCTTACTCACAATCAGTAATAATTATTCTCATTTCTAGCAAATATGGGACAGATTTTCTGAAGTGCGTAACACAGAAATACTTGCAAATCAATTCACGTGTTTTGTAAAATTGCTTCTTCATTAAGTGGTAGCATTCCTAAAATACACAGTTCACTATAACATCGCTATCTTTTCATCAGCCCCCTACCCCCTTTGCTATTTTTGAAATAACTTTACAACACATAAACATTTCCAAAACATGCTCTGACATGTTCAAGCCCACAAATCACCACTGCAGTTCAGCTATTTGAAATGTCCACAATCTCATTTCCACTCTCAAGTGTATACTACCTCGTTCAGCTACCTTTACAATTTTTCCCAGTGCTCCTGCTTAGCCTTCCCACTGCAGTATAAATTGCTGATGCCCTAAAAAATAAAATAATAATTTAAAAAATCCACTGCATTTGGCTTATTTTAAATATGCCCTTTTCAAATTTCTCTCTCCTCTGGTCAGCTATCAGTGGTTCTTGCATTGCATAGTAGCTATGACCCCTACATTTGAGGTGGCACGATCAAAGGAGCCCTGGCCAGACTTGGAAAAACATTTCCACTGAGAATGGACATACTGCCTGTCAAAAGGTTATTCCCACTGCGTACAGGGAGCAGCTCGTATTACTGCAGTGTAACATGAAAGCGCAAAATCTAGCCGTAGTAATCCACATACATGTTTTTCTTTCCAAAAAGGACATATGGGAGACACTGACTGGAACAGAACATCCATATTATCATTAGAAGGGAGGGGATGGACAGGAGAGGGAAAGCTTCCTTAATCAATGCAGTTGCAGGACTGGACTCTTTTTTAAAAATACTTCAAAAATTATGCGTCTTATTGTAGTAATTACTTCTCTCCACCGTTGTGTTGGTTTTTTTTTTTCCTCTTTTAGTTAATTTATATATGCAAATATGCATCTACATGAAGATAATCACACACATACACATGATCAGACTTTACACTCTGTGGAAGATAAAATAACTTCGGAGGCATAAATCTTAATGTCAATGACAGGAAGGCTTTGGTGAACCATTACCATAAATCTGACAAACGCTAATTTGATGGGTGGCTGTATCTGTCTGCTGCAAGACCAGTCTAGACAGTCTATTGAGAAATCCTAAAACACAACTGTTTGTCCCCTGTAACACCATCTGGATATGGCAATAAGAGCCGACCCAGTGCCATTCACACATGGATCAAAGCGCATGCTAATGCCATCATGAAGTCATACACATAAAAAATTCAATCTGAGAACTCTATGCAATTTTCCTAAGTCCTCAGTGAAGAAACCCCAGACTTAGCACAACTCAAGCTAAGTGCATGAAGAGGGGGAGAGGGTGGAAAAAAAGAAGAGAATATTTAATGAGCTTGGCCTTCCTAAGGAATGTTAGGCCACCCATTGTATTGGAAAAGGCTCATGTCACACTTCAGTCATGGCACCCATCAGGGTGCCCCTTTACAAAAATTGATCCGGAGGTTTTTGTAATTACCTGTTTCAAACAGAAAGAGTGCCCAAAAATACAAGAAGGTTTCCAAGGTGTAGATCTCGCATTTTATTATTTAAGATAGACTTGGCAGAATTTTTAATATTGCAGACAATATTGAAAACCTCTTTCTCATTAAACTGCACTGTGGCACTAGATCAAAGCACCAAGGGCCCCCTATTGAACTTTTCTAAATATTACAAACATAAGAGCAAGTCTGGCTATGCAGAAATGAAATGTAAAGCCAAATTTTCTTGTCTACACAAACACAAAAAAAATCCACGGCTTACCGTGATATATCTTATAGTGCTGTAAGCACTATGTAGCTATACTGCAAACTTCTGATAGACAAAACTTCATCCACTCCAAAAAAAATTAAAAAAAAGAGAAAGGAAAAAAGTTAGATTTCTTTTCCTGTATTTTTTTCCTTCAACAATTTCTGAGGTGCTTCTGAAGTTCTGTCAGACAAGAGATCTTTTAATTTTTATTTGTGTAATGCATTGTGTAACAATATCAACAACTCACAGAAGACAGCTGACTTTGTGTCCATCAATTTATTTTTTTCCTTTAAAATATCTACTAAGCTTCCTGTGACTATATCATACCCAGTGTTTTGACCACTGAAACTGTATGCGCTACCACTTATTTAATCTGGGGGGCTTTTTTTATGATTCAATTTGGAAGACTTGATTATTTGCTAAGACTTGATTTGTAAGACTATGTTTTCATTCAGTTTGTAAGACTGTGGCAAGCAGTCTTTAGGATTTCTAGAAAACCTATGGTATGATGTTAGTTTTGGTTTCTGTCTTGATCATCTTCAGTATCAGGCAGGCTTTGACAATATTTGATACAAACTTTAAATATCATCAAAAAACTTTTTTTTTTTTAAATCCTTTTAAAGCAACCCAAATATTCATATGCATTTCATAAAGGAAACATTAAGGGAAGACCACAATCCTAGCTCCTAAAATACTTTCCAAGTTCAAAAATGACAACTGGTGAAACGTATTTCTGTCAACATTAGCAGTAAAATGCAAGTTAAATAATTACTAAAACTGCATTTTAAATGTTTATAGTCTAATTCTGGCATTTCCCATATTCACAAAAATCAGAACTAGCACATATATCAGCAAGAAGAGTTTGCCATAAAATTCTGTATCTCCAATATGCTGTTCCATAAATTGAATCTAGGAAAATAAACTCAGGTCTTTTTCAGAACCTGCAAAAGTCTTGTAAGTCTGTATGTACATACAAAAAAAAAGCAAAAAAAAAAAAAAAAAAAAAAAAGAAAAATAATGAAACTAAATTTCTAAACAAATAATTTAATAAAGCTCTCAGTCTAACTGAATAAATGTGTGCCTTTAAGAGTACACATTACAGTGGTTCTGCTCTGGTGCATCACAAACACAATTGTGAAAAAGTACACTCTACATTCCTCACATCTTGTGATGCAGTACTTCTATGGGAAAATACACTTGTCTTAAAATGTAAAGACCTACGTACTTCACATAGTTATTAATAAGAACTTCAGAACAGAAAGAATTTGAGATTGTTACAGAGATTACATACTCTGAGGAACTGATTTCTGCTACTGTGCCATCAGAATGACCAACTTTAAAAACTTATTTTAAAATGATACAGATTAAATACGGGGGGGGGGGGGGGGGGGGATAACTTATTTTTGTAATCAAATGACATTAGGACAAAAAAAGTGATCAATCGATCTTTCCCTTCAAAGCATGCTCATGGATAAACAGTAAGGAATCTCCACAAGATTTCCGGTACTAGAAAACCCAAGAGGGACTGGCTCTGATTTAAGACCTATAAGCCTGACAAACTGTGAGTCATCAAGTTTTCAGATCATAGAGATGTTTCAATATGGGGAAATGCAAAATTTACAGGAATGCAGTGCACATCACTAACCAACGTTTTTTTTTTTGTTTTGTTTTGTTTTTTGTTTTTACAGAAAGCAATTTCCCCCAGAGGGATAAAAAAAGTTAGGAGCATACATACTGCAGTGACTTCCAATTGCGTTTGAAATGGCATTAGATGGCATTATATTAGTATGACGTTCTTTTATCTTTGAACGGCATAGGGAAAAGATAACCAAAGAACACAAATGCATTTAGCACCTATTTGTAAATATCGTTAACGTCCCATTTCCCTCTCTCCTCCAAATTTCAACACTGATAACACTCTTTAAGGAACTGATCTCGTTCTGTTTAACCTAGCTATGAGTGTTTCAGACACGTAGCGAAGGGCACGTTACCCAGGATTAAAGTTTCCGAGGAGCCCCGTTCAGGCAGTGCAGCGGGACAGCACTGCCATCTACCGCTCGCTGCGCGGAAGCAGCCCTTCACAACCGCCCCGACGGGCAACCCCGCTCCGAGCCAGAGACCGGCAGGATGGAAGGCTGAACCCTGCAAGATATTCCCAAGAGAGGCATCCGTATCAGTACACTCTTTGGGGAATTCTATCACTCTACAGAGAGAAAAAGGCATAAAAGGGGAGGTGTTTTCTTGGAGGTTGGCTTTTTTTTTTTCGTTTGTTTCTTGGGGGTTTTTTAGTGTGCTTTTTTTAATTATTATTATCTTCAGTTGGCGTCTACGCAGCACAGTGATAAAAGAGTTGCAACTGCTCCCACAAGCACCTCTTCCAGTGGCACAAGGCACTCAGGTCACCAGACAGCTGCACAGTGCCCTCTTCTGCCTTCCCAGCAACATCACTGCACCCTGTCTGAACACCAAGCCTCTCTTCCATGCATGCTTCAGTCCTTTGCAGCATTTCCAATTTTTCCATCCTCTTCTGAGTACAGACAATGTGGTGTGCCAACAATAAATCTGTTTGCATCCTGAGAAGCTATCAATTTCCATACACACATAAACATTACATAGCTATTCTAATTACACAGACAGCACTGTAAGCACAACAATCATTAATGCTTCCAATTTTAGCGCAGCAAACTTACTCCTAACCAGTGCTATAGACTCAAATCATGCCCGCATTTAAAATAAAGTTGGCAGATAAACCATACACCAGCTCATAAAAAGATACTTCATTTAATTGCTTAAAAGGGCTGACAGTAAGTTACTGATAAATCTAATTCATTTCAAACACAATATTGTAAAGAATTTAATGGAAAGATACATGCTTTAAGTACAAGCATTTGTTTGTGCTGCTGACTTTCTCATGGAAATACAAGAAGTAAGTTCTAAAGGCTGTATTTGAAAATTCCACTGCAAAAGTGTTCTGCCAGCAAATTTGGACCCTCTAGAAATCATTGATGCAGTCTTAAGAAAAGAGAGATGAGTAGCTGATGGATCATAAATACTGAGACTACTGAAAACTTAACATGTAAACGTGCTAAAGACAAATCAAACAATGCCATTATGAAAACCAAAGTTATCACTTTTTTTTTTTACAGGGTACAAACAACCATGTAATTACTTCAGTCATAAGGTAAGTGCCATGTAATTACATTACAAAGTTATTTACATCTCACACATTACATGGCAATAAAAGCAGGTTACCTGTTACCATACATAGCAATTTGCAGTTGATAGCAACAGCTGGCAAATGCTGAAGGCAATTCAATAAGGTCAGAATAACAATGTGAAATGTGTAATTACAATATTGTAAAGCTACAGACTCAGAGGGGTTTTTGGTTGTTTGGCTTTGTCTTTTTTAAAAAACAGATTCTATCAAAATGTGAATGACCTTTCAGAAGGCATAGGTGCAGTCTGCATCTACAAATGCGCAGAGATGTTACAGATACGGTGGTCTTGAAACTTCATTAACAAACTATCTGATACGGAAACATAACTAAGATATCAACAGTTAATTGCGCATTGTCTCAGAAAGCTGAAGATCACCTTAAGATTTTGCCCTCTAAGCCTTATTCTATTTTTGACTGTGTAGCTTCTTCTGCATATTTCTCTTAGTGATATCTTTAAGAAAACAAAAAGCTCTCCCACAAAGACCTCTGCAGTCACTCTACTCCTCTTGTTAAAATTTGCTTTGCATAACACACAAAAGCAAGCCATAGACCTCTATTTTCTATACCTGTGAGACAAAAATAAATACAGATGAACTGGAAAGTTAAGAAGAACCAATTTCTATACAGATCCAATTCAGAAAACGCTGATCACATGAATCAGTCTCTCTCATCTGGGAACAGATCTACTAGATACTAGACTATCAAATTCAGACTGCAGAATACATCAGGAGAACAAATTAACTTTCAGGTGTCAAGTGTGGTATATACTAATTACTGACTTCTTCTTAAAAGGTGAATTCACTTTTTAGCTTGTAATCACCAGTGAACAAGAGCCAAGGCAAACGCTGTAAAGAGGCACATTTCAGAAAACCAAAACTGGGGAACTGAAATCTTGATGATGTTTCTCTTGGTAGTTTCCCTTTTCTGTATATTTGAACAAAGATGATCTGCTGTGCACCTACCCCCGGTCACCTAAGAATCCGAAATAATCAGAAATCTAGTTTTTTAGGTGGCCTTTATAGCCAGTAAAAGGAAGCAGGCACCTTCAAAAGCAAGAATCCTCTCATTCTAAATGGACAGTTGAAGTCAATGCTCTAGCTCTTCTATGCTTAGATTCAATGGAAACCCATCCCCTATATACAGTCACTACAGTAAAGAAAAGTTGTCATCAGGATGCTCGTATTAAAGATGAGCTAGACTATTTCATTTTTCTTTGGCAAAAGATATTAATTCATCCATGGCAGCCTGACTGAAATCTTCTTTTTATCAGCAGGATACCAGTTGACCCTTCAACAGGAGACAATCTTATATTAGGACAAAAAAAAGAAAAAAATGAGAAATGAGTGGCTTGAACTGCTACACGAAATTTGTTTAAATATCCTCAGGGAGAGGAGGAGAAAAAGATTTGCAGTATTAGATGGAAACTGTACGACTGCTGTCAGTAACAAAGAAAAGCAGGAGGAGTTTAATACACATCTGTCTGAGAGAAGGCAAAGAACGTTCATATTATGATGATGAAATAGTTTCCATTCCAGCAGTAACTCAAGGAGATATTAAACAGCCGCTACTAATTGGACACTTTTACATCAGCAAAGCTGGATAACTTGTATCCAAGTGTGTTGAAAGAGATGGCATAGGTACTGGCTGGACTGGTAATGCTTATCATCCTGATGGTTTGGAAAAATGAAACTGGAAAAGTTCAAAAGAAAAGAAAGAAAACAAATGCTATGTCAACATTTACAGAAGGAAAACTGGATGCCTCCAATAATTATAGGCCTGTCAGTCTGAAGTAGATTTTATGAAGCAAAAATATTTTTTATGTACTAGAATAACTGATGAGAGTCTTGATAATGAAGATTTTAAATTAAGCTATGCAGTGAGTGCCAATCAATAGATCTACAGACAAAAGACTTCTTTCAATCTGTGTTTTAAAACTAAGATTTTATGTGATATTCTCAGACTTCTGCAAGATACACTGTTTTGCAGTGTAGGATATTTTACTCCATTGGAATGTAAAAATACACTTATACAATTTTAGAAGTGATTTAGTGATATTGGATTTGATTTATGGGCTCCGGGATGTACATGTAAACAAGGGAATTTTCTCCGAGTGATACCTTTCCAGCATGATCCCATGGGACCTGTCCATGCTGTTTGCTACTGTACACTACCTGCCCCAAAGAAAACTAAGACCGATGGCTAGATGTGCACATGACTTCTTGGAAAGAAAGCAACAGAAAGCAAATCACAGGATATATTCAGGCAAGAGGTTTCATTTAATAAACTGAGCACAGGTAACTGGTAGGAATTATAAAAACCCAACCATATGGACATTTGCGCCTAGAAAAAAAAAAAAAAAAGAGAGAAGTTAGTATTTTCAACCATGGGGAAAACCCTGGATGCACAGTTTGTATGTTTTTGTGAAGCATCTGTGAGGAACAGTCACAGCCTCAAAGGCCTGACATCTGCTTTGGAGATTAGAGAATTACCAGGAAGTAGGAGAAAGGTTTTATGAAGTCTGTAGTTGACACAAGAACAATTCTCATTACACTACTGTTGTATGTTCTGATGTCCCCAGAGAGTATGTACAAAAATAGAATCAAAGAAGTCAGGACAGGGAAGAGTCATTACATTAAGTGGAAGACCAGAAAAAATAAAATAAAATCTCTGATAACACCAGGGCATGAGAAAGTTGTAATACTTATCTTAGAAGAAATGCTTTCCTTAAAGCATGCGGAAGGGGATCAAAAATGTCATATTCAATCATGACATGGGATGCAGTTAAACACTAGAACACCTCACCCAGATTGTAATGGAGTCTCTACTACTGGAAATATTCAAATCATAAATAGATGTTTTAATCCTCTCCTCTAAGAGGAGAAGGCACCTATGGAGTTTATTATGAATAAAGAATGACAAGGTAATCTAAACAATACTTTCTGGATTTACAGCTATTCACTTATACTGGATAACCAACAAATGTGGCTTTACTAAAACAAACAGAAGGCAGAGGATGTCTCTGAGGTGTGTATTTCCTGTGTTTGGTTCCACAAGTGCCACTGTGTGCTGTTCAACATCTTGCAGGGCTGGCAGAAGCTTGTATTATGCTGAAGTATCCCAGACATGTGGGATCAACTTACATTCAGAGCAGAAGTAACTCTAACAGAGACAATATAGAGTCCACAAAGTTACAGCTGCTATAGGCTGAATTTGGCTCCTTGTGCTTAAGGCCATTCAGACACAGCGAGCAATGCAGAGTAGACAAAATTTCCTATTTACAACACAGCAGAACAATCTTGTCAATGCCAAGAGAAATACCTCCTTCAGGACAGCAATGCATGTCAGGTATAATGTTCCCACAGAGGCGACTTCCTCTAGCACAAAGCAGCAGAGAAAGCTTCCTGCTTACGTGGGACAGGGACTGCAATGCATGCAGCAGCAATCATTACTGCAAGAGGGAGAAGCAAAGAAACAAGGTAGAATGGGAGTAGGAATGCTCTCTTGTCATTTTCCCTTTCTTTCCCTGTATAAGCTATGAAGCCAGCAGCAAGAGCTGTTAAGGAAAGGCAGGAGATCTGCAGGTGTTCAAGTGAGATGCTTGTTACTCCCACTGCTACTTAGAAGACACAGCACATTCCTTTATTAATGCAGCTGAACACAGGTGAGGAAGCATTCTGCTCTTGGGTTCCATGTGGAACACATGGAATAAGCCTGCAGAAAACATCTGCTTACCAAAAGATGGACCATATTGACTCCAGTGTACTTCATCTGGCTGTCCAGTGTAAAAAGCTTTTTATAAACATTAAATTCTTGTTCCATGTTTGCGGCATCTCACCAATTCCACAGAAAATGCATACAGATTTCTATGGAAGAAATTCAGCTTTGCTTGCAGGCATCACTCCAAAGAACTGCTGTTGGCCTCTCTTACATCAAGTCGTAAAAAGTTCTCCAGGCTAAGATATACTGCTCATCACATTGATGCAATCCCTATGATTATAGCAGATTTGGCCAACTTAAACTGAAGTTCTGGGAGAATCCAGAAAGGCACAGAGCTCCAACAATGATGTTTTAGCCAGTGAAGCAAGTAGAACCAACTACAAACACACAGAGAGCAGACAGTTTGTCTTAAATAGTAACAGCTTTTACCTAGTCAATTTTCAGAAGAGAAGCATAAAACTACAAGTTTTTGGTTTAGATCCAAAAATAGATTATTTATGTACACAAACAGGTCTAAAGGGTCTGCACTACCTCAAGAATTTAAATGAAATGCTGTTTGAAGGTGACCAGCATCGGTTTAGTAAGCTTTTATTCAAACCAAGACAGTATAGAAAATTTACCTTATTGCACATTTAAGCATGAAAGGAGGGTGTCACCAAACTATCATTCAGAAATAAGACAAGACCAGTTCCTGCTGAAAATAAGTTTCCTTTTCCCAGCTGGGAATTTATAACAGGGAAATCTCACAATTGAGAAAACATTTCAGAGAAGAGTGCATATACACACCCACATTGGAACAGATTACCAATTGTTAGACTAGTGAAGGCAAGCATATTTCTCTAAAGCAATCCCTTCTCCTCTCAGGAGATAAATCTTATGCAAACAATACTTGCTAACAACGAAAACATAAGATGTCAACAGCTTTCTAGTTTGTTATGGTATTTAATATCAAGTTTGTACCAAGCACAGTGTGGGAACAGAAAAATACTGAAAAATACACAAAGTCATTCGTAATGTTATTCGGGTCAAATTCAGAACAGTTTCGTTAGAAAAGCCTGGAATTATTCTGAACTACAGGAGGCCTTTAGGAATCTTCTTGGGGATGTTCTCATGAGCCAAACAGGCATAGACAGAAGAAAATCTTATGTATGAGATTAATCTGAGGTTACAGTGAGCCAACGTGGATAAGAAAAACAACGCAACAAAATTCGCTGGCATGAAACTCTCAGCAAGCCAGAACACAAATGTCGTCATTGCTCTATGTAATAAGATGAAAAATGAGATAAACGGGCAATACAGTAATCTAAGAAAATTCCCCCTGAAAATTCACATTAAAAATTTGCATATAAGCATGCGTAAGCCACTCTTCTTCCACTCTTGAACTTAAATGTTACCTAAAACATTATCAAGTTCAAATGAAGTCATTGTCCTTGAGATAGTAGTCTGCAGATAGAGTATGCTTGTTTCTACCTTACATTGTTTTATTTCATTCCTACAGGATTATTCAGCACGCATTAATTCCACAGGATGTTCTTCAATTCCCAGATATAGCAGCAATTCCAGTTTGGAATACTGCATTTGTCACTTAGTAATCTGAAAAGACCAAGACTAATTCATGATCCGGAAAAACTCAAGGAGTAATGCCCAGAAGGACGATAAAAGACATTCGAGAACATATATTGGGTATATATTCCTTACCAAATGTATGCCTTGATGACTGATTATAAAGGACTCCTAGACACAACATCCCAATTCAAGACAAAGCTCCTTCTTTAAGTGAAACTAAAGTGAATGAAAGAAAATCCTATGAGAATTTCTCAGCAGGTGGTGCAAAGCTGGCACTGGAATGCTGCCTTAGTTAACATCTTGACTTGGATCACATGCTTCTGGGCTACTATCAACAGTGAATCAATCTCACACAAACACAGAAATAGCCTTTACATACACATTTTTGGAAAATATCAGGAGTACAAGAGCATTCATGAAGCCTTGTGAAGACTGACCTACTTTCATACAAAGGTAAAAGTACAAACAGTATTAAGAAGACTTAACAAGTCAGGGAGAGAATGACCACCATACACACACAGTTTATACCTGATACCTAGGCAAGAGGAAAGGGGACCACAGAACTCGCAGCAAGGCTGTCTCTTCAGCAGCGAACTGGTTCTGCAGCTCAGCTGTCCCATGAAGCCTCATTCAAACTCTTGTTTTACAGGTTTGAACATTCGTCTAGAAAAAATCATTGTAAAAGTCATGTGACAGCTATCAATAACAGCATGAAGCAAGTGTTTCAGTGAATCAGGAAGGTCTCCAAGCTCCATCCAGATGTGCCTAGATGTTTTTCTATAATTCTCATTCCTTTAAGTATGAAAACTTGTTTACCCTTGGACAAACTGTTAACTAAAGAGTTAAGTACTCTTGATTTTCATATGTGGGTGTTTTTTTTCTTTTCAGATAAAACCTATTTGTTCTCATTCAGATCCACTGCTAGATATCAGTGCTGGCCTAAACTGTTTGCTTGCATCCTCAGATTTCCTGTAGAATCTGTTTGTTGTCAAATATATCTGGAATCCTTCTTATTTGTAGTCCTTTGCACTCATTGGCACTAAGCCTTCATGAGTTGTTCAACACTCGACTTAAGGTGAGACAAGTCAGAATTGCGCCACACTCCCACCCCCCCAAGGACAAAACTGTCTAACCAGAAGGGATTTACATCGGTTCTCTTTCCAAACCAGACAAATTTATCTTCCTGGCGGGTCTTTTTCCACAGTGCCTAACAGCTTCGTCAAGCTAATGGAAACGACAGAAAGGCAAGGATTAAACGTGTCTTAGCTAACTTACTCACCTTCAAAATCCTTCACCTATTTCAAATAATTATCTATGTGAAAACAACCCTGTCTTGAGAAGGTACAGTGACAACTTTACTCTTTCTTTTCTGTAAATGCTCTGTGATCAGAAGATAAAAGACGGATGAGGTTCATTCTCCAAATAAACTTGCACAATGAACCAGAGATGGACCAGATGTGAAAAAAGTAAGAAGAACTAGTTAATTTGCTAATTTATAACATGACTTCTTCAAAAAAGAAAAAAAAAGTGCCCCACCACACACACATACAATATACAAGTAGGACAGTAAAAACCCACTGCAGTAAGATACTTGGGAATGCAGTAATTAGACTAGAATCAAACAGATTCTAGATATTTACAGAGCAGCAACCACATACAGAGAGCTGCAATGCTAGAAAGAAACAGACTGTAAGGAAAACATGTTTAAAACAAATTGTTACCTTTATGCGTTACACAAAATCCTCATAAACAGGCAGATTATTCCACATGTGATCACTACGGGAGTTGGTTTTCAGTTTGTTTTTAAGTCAGTGTTGGAGACAATGCTCCCAGCTGGACCACAAGTTCAAAGTATGACAGTTATTATGCCCTTATCACCTACACAAGAGATACAGGGAGTAACAGTTCTACTATGCATTATCCACATGACACCAGCAATTTGCTTCAATAAAAATGAAATTAAGAAAAAAACAAACAATAAAACCAAGACGAACCATACAGAGCTTAACAGCTGTATGGATTTGCAAGGCAACAGAAAGTGAATTACTGTGGGAGGAACAGCAGACACTCCCTAGCCCTCTCCTTCCTCCTTTTTCTCTCCACTTTTGCCTGTAGAGAAGATTGCTGAAAGGTGTTGCAAGCAACAGCATGGTAGAAGCGTGGCTCTCACAAAGCTTCCCACATGACAAAAGACTTAAATTTTGTAGAGCACAGGCAGAAAGGCTGTCCTTCCATTCCGAGATCCTTTGTCTGCCATGCTAGCTATGAACAGTAAATTTCTCATTACAACAGCATCTCTCAGACACCTGGCTGAGGCACCCATACACTCAAAACTTGTTCAAACACTACCCAATTCCCACGAGGCGTGATGCTAAACCATTTCAAGCATCCCAGCTGAACTGTTCCAAGTTAGCTCCTGCTTTCTGCAATTCTGACTATCAGTCAGCTGCCCTCAACCTCTGTGCTCTTCTGTACATATGGTTGTTGGCCATCTCTGCTAGCCATAACTTTGAAACAGTTTTGCTTCTAGACTTCATCCCTCGTGCCTTCCAGTTTCCTCTGCATCAAAGCATATAATCTCCCAGTAATTGGTCTGGTTGCTCACATGCCACTTGATCATCAGTTTACCCTTTACCATGCTGAAGGCAATACGAGGGAAAATATGAAAAACAAGCAAATAAATAAATAGGCAGGACTCTCCTTCCCTCCAGCTTCAAAAATCCTCCAAAGTTCACCCTTCTAAACCTGTACCCTCCTCTGACCTCCTCAGACTCTCACTGTCACACACTTCTCAGCAAGAGGGATCTAGAACCTGGACATCTCAAGCAGGAATGAGAGCTCCCACTGTTAACACAAAGCCTGCAAGCAGTGATTTCCTAACAGTGCTGCATACACCAGAACACAAATCATCCTTCATCTTAAGATTTTACACAGGGCGCTAAGGGCACCAGTAACTGGCAGGAAGCGCCCTCCAGCCGCAGCGCGCCCGAACCGACACCTGGAGCCGGCGCTCCGCTGCCAGCAGCGGGCTATGGCGCCCCCTCGTGGCGCGCTGCTGAACGGCACCGCTCCGCGCGTGGCTCTGGAGCAGGAGCGGCAGCGCAGTCGCAGCGGGGTGGCCGAGCCCGCAGGGATCGGTACGGCCGCAACGCGTCGGTACGGCAAATGGTTCTTACAGACTTTCCCGCTAGACAGCGCTGGGCTATGGAATTTCAGGCTCAAACGAAAAAGCCTTCGGTTTTTACAGACTTAAAAATCTCCCTGAAACAAATGAAATTGAGAAGATCTGCAAACTGCAATCTCAGTGCTCTGCTAATGATGAGCAACCGGCATTGTAAGAGACAGAGCTGGTCTTTACACAGTGTGTATAGGAGACTTGCTTGCTGAATACTGCCTATACTTCTGTGTTTGCCTGTGTACAGCTATTTAACTTACAAAATAAAAGTTTTCTAAATAAGTTCTCAAGTAATTTTTAATGCTTTTGTTTCCTAAGCGCTTCCTAAGAGAACTGCAACCAAAAATCACATACATAACAGTCACTTCTAAAGCCAATTAGAGAAGATCAGCTTAACCTAGCGGGATGTCCAGGTGAATTCAAGGCAAGCATACACTTTGCACTCCAGTAACAAAAAAAAAGAACCCAGGCAATTTTCACTAACTTGGCTACTGTGATTCTGTGACTCTAAAAATTATTGTCCGAATACTTCAGCCTTACCTGTCAGTATCAGACAACAAAGTTAACATAAATTAAAAATTTCTTCCCAGAAAGAACAAGTCTGGATGAACCCATAACTACCTTTGCTTTCACTCATTTAAACCCAGCAATAAGGCACTCCAAGTATCTGTACCCGATACACACCCTAATCTTAATTACTGTTCTAGAATTTCAGGAATGTTTTTTAATTTGAAGATTGTAACAAAATGAGGGAATGTAAGAAGTGGGAAGAAAATAAACCTGAAATGCTCACATTTTAGAAGTTATTCAAAGTCTGCATCTTTTATGTGCTCTAGATTCTTCTGCTGCCTTTCAAGTTTAAGAAACTTAATCTCTTTCCCCTTCCAAATAACTTCTGTGCTCACTACTGCACCAGAACAATGTCCTACAAACCATACACAGGGAGAAACTGCAGCAGCATGTGAGAACAAAGTCAGAGGTTACATGAGGAAGCTAACCACAGGAGCCACCAGGACCAGGTGGGCTGCACGCAACAGTGGGGCTGGCTGATTTTGACAGTGACGGAGTTGGAAGAGGGACCCAGCAAGAGGAAAAAAATCTAGATGTCATGTTGGTTTCACAAAAAAACCACCAGGACTGTCCATGGAACTACAAGTTGATTAAGTCTAATTGTGCTCCCTGGGAAAATCACAGAGCAAGACCTCTCTAATAGGAATAACATTACAGTCCAGGTAAGCAGCCAACACAGATAAAAATTGGTTGTGTGACCGGGCTCTGAGGTAGCAGTTAACACGCTGCATTTTACCTGCACTGCAGTAACAACGCAGAATACCACACCGGTACACCACTGATAACCTAGGAGGAACCTCTCATGAAGTCTGCAGGCAACACCAAATGGGGAGGACCCACCAATGCACCCAAGCACAGCAGGACCTGGGCAAGCTGGAGGAATGGGCCACGTGCAATTCAGCTTGGGCAAGCACCAAGCTCTGACCCCAGGAACAGAGAACCCTGGCAGTTGTTCAGTCTAGGCACTGTGCGCCCAGCAGAAGAAAGGAACCCTGGGGACAGTGAGCTGTAGAGAAGCCACCTCGGGGGCTGGCAGCGGTGAAAGCCAGCAGCATCTGGCACTGCAGGAGCAGGGACACAGCCAGGAGACAGATGTACATGATGGTCCTCCTAGACTCAGCACTTCTCAGATCACATCTGGATACTATGTTTTCTGGTTTGGGCTCCCCAGACCAGGAGGGGCTTTCTCAAGCTATAAAGAACCCAGCAGAGGCGAAGCTCAGGGGCTAGAGCACCTGTCCTGTGAGGGAAGGCTGAGGGATGGGGCTGACTCTGCCTGGAGAAAAGCAGGGTTTGGAGGAACCTCACCCTTCACTTATCTATGGGCAGGGCCCACAACAGCATATGGTGGCTGGATGAGAGACAGGAGGCATACCTTGAAACAAGGTACATTCAGACAGCAGATAAAGGGAAACGTTTTGCCCCACAGGGACGGTGTAACAGCACTGCAGGATGCCCAGAAAATGGTCTCTGCTATGGAAGATTTTCAAGGTATACTACTGCATAAAGCCTTGATCTGCATATTCTGACCTCCTTGCTGACTCAGCTTTTAGCATGAAGTCAGACTACAAACCCCCAGGATTCCCTCTAACCCTAACTGTCCTGTGACTGAGTTTATGGTGCTGTCCAGCTTCAAGACAAAACTGAAAGTCTAGTGAGCTCCTCCTGAACCTTTCATTTACAGAAGTCTTACTTCTGCCACTTCTATGTGGCAAGACTTCTACAACAAATCCAAAGTCTAAGTTGAAAATATTTTCACAAAGCCACTATCATGGAAACAAAACACAGGAAAACTTAAACAGTCTATTAATTCGGATTCAGAAGCTTGTGTGCCATCATTTTCCACCCTTCGGGAACTGCAGAACAAGGGCCTTCTTAAGTACCATCACACAGCCTGTTACCTATCCTCACCAGAATATCAAGAGAATTGCATGACTCTTCAGGAAGGTAGAGTAACAACCAGACAAAGTCACATCTTCCAGAACTCAGCTCTGCTCCACTTGAAGGCAGTGTAAAACACAAATAAAATAGCATCAGTACCGGACACAAAACGTATTCGTTGTTTTGGATCCAAACCTAAATTCCTTCTCTTAAATATATGGAAAAAAAAAAAACAGTTCCATAGATCACAGAACCTTTAACACAGGTGGAGTATAAATGACAAGATCTGTATTCATTTGTATCAGAGAAAACAGGAAGCAGATGTGTTGCTGGCATGTGGAGTGATAATAGAGCCCCCGGATTAGAAAATGAAATTGCCAAAGCAGCAAGAGGTAAACCACAGCTCTTAATTAGCAAGCCTGTGAGAATTTTCTCAAACCACCGTACTCATTAACAGAACCGTGATGTTTGCCTTTACAAAGGTCTGCTGTGTGTAGTCCTTGTGCAAGGCAATAGTGAAGAAATGGAGGGCTTGATTCCTGTATAAGCAAACGGATTAAAACTTGGTAGCACGTAGTACTTTGGATGAGAAGTGGCATATGAAAGAACCATTAATCCTTCAATCTCCTTAGGGAAGTTTGAAAGCGTAGTCAGCTAACAAGCCCTACAACAACCTGTGAGATCTGAGAAACAGAATCCTACAGACTGAGATGGTTGTAAGTTACAGGGGTCTTGTATTTTAAAGAACAAGTGAAAGGGACGACATAAACATCAATCTATAAGAGTAATTTCAAAAACTCCAACCACTTATCAGATATTACACATTCAAACTGCAACAGAAACAATCATAGATTCCAAATATGTCATTATCTTGAGTTCCATCCAAGCCAAGGTACAGTATCTAACAGATATCCATTACGGACTGGGCAAAAATGAATGCTGCATGAAAAATGAGAATGAGAATAGGAAGAAATAAGATTTACTGTTTTTCCTCCCAGTTCTGTACTTAGATGTAATCTATCTACACACGAATTTAAAATTCTACTCAGCTAAACTAATGACTATATATTAAAAAAAAACCTGCAACAAGTCAACATATTAAGACCTAACAAAAAGGGTGTCTTTCCTCCATTGCTGCACACAGTCAACGCTTCCCTCTTTTTCCTGTTATACTGCCAGTTATTTGGACTATACTAAAAGATCTTGAAAAGCCACCCTTGGCAGAAAGTTCTCTTTCGCCAAGTGAACAAAATATTACCCAAGATATGAAAACAACTGGAAAAAAAGATCAGTAGAGAAGTATGTAAAAGTACACGAGATCATTCTTACAAATTAGTCTATTCACATTTGCTCTCTAGAACTTAATCATCAATTTTTCTCTACCCTTCATCTCCTCTACTTTTGTTGCCTTTCTATTTCCTTTGCTAACTACTGTAAGTTTTCAAGTATTCAGAATATATCAATGAACCCCTTCACTGTATGCAGTACAACAGCTTTACATAATATGATATTGGAACAGTGTAAGTGTGAATATGCTCTGCAATGTTAACAGAAGTCTTAAAAATCTTTTCAGATGCCCTCTGAGGAAATGCCAATATATGAAGATGCATGAGGAGGTGTAACCGGACTATAGAAATTTCCCCACTTCTGTCCTCCTACACCATTCTTTCTCTCATTCAGTGTCTACTGTAAATCAGTAAATAAGACATCTGTATTTTTATTATTTTCTGACAATTATATACATTATGTTCTGCCTTAATCTAATTGCTCTCCTGCAGCTGTGACATTGTATCAGGCAGAAGCCTTTCGACCAGGCTACCACAACCTTCAGCGCACACGCCAAGATCAGATGACTACCACAGAGTACTGCAGATCATAAGACCTCACTTCAGGATGTCAATACACAGTGATCAAACTTAGTTCTACTCCAGATTTAAAAACAAAACACTATGTGCATAACATGCCTCTTACTTCCTAAGCCCAGTTTCTCCACTACACTAGAACAGTGGGAAAAAGAATTTGCCATGCTATTTCCTGTTTTATACATACTGTTTATTTTCCATTCTCCAGAAATGTCAACATATTTTAATTTTTTTTGAATGAGAAGATGGGCATGTGAAGTTCCTAATGCACTAACATTTGTGCACTAATCCTGAGCAAAGCAAAAAGAGCATAGTCAGTGCAAAAAATTTAAAAACACTTTGCTGTCACAGTGCTGCATTTCAACTATTTGACTACTTAGATGAACGCATGCATTTCCAGCCTTTGTTGAACTCTCCACACCACATACAATGCTGGATGGTGCCAGAGGACCTGCTAGTGCCAGAAACACTACCTTCAGATTTGAAGTGACAAACATCTATGGTAATGATATAAACGTGTTCTTCTCAAGTCTTTTGACAATGAAGACAATGGCAGTTGCAATGATCTTTGATTCATGTGGGCAAACCACAGCAAATTCATCTGTCACACAAATCTGTAGATTCTGCAACATCATTTGCTGCAGAAATTAGAACAAGCAAGGGATTTTCTCATCACTAACAGAAGAATGCCAGCTTCATAAATCTCATTCTGCCACTGCAGCTACCACAGAGTGGCTCTGTTGTAACACATATTTGAAGATAGATGCTATTTTTGATACTCAACATGTTACTCTGAAGTGTAGTTTAGAGAACAGCTCTCCATTGATACACCTAATATTACAGATCCACAGGGCGAAAAGATGGCATGTTTTTGAGGCTCAGAATTCTGAGGATAGAACATTCTGTAAAAAAAAAATGAGTGAGTTATTACAAAATTTAGACTTCAGATACTTCATACTGTAACATAACTAAAGAAATTTTATGACTTCAGACATGATAAAGCAAAATTCAGCATTTGTGAAATGTTCAGACATAGTAACAATCGTGACTGCCACAAAAAGACCTGTAAAAGAACTGGTGAATTTTCAGAAACCTTTCTATGAAATTCCTCAAATACTTAAAAAAAAGAAAACCATACAACTACATGATCATGAAATATGACAAAAAAAGCCTTGCATGGAGCTGGAAAACAGAGTAAAAGTAAATGAACAGTCTGTTAGATCTGCAAAGGACCTGCTGTGAAAAAGATGAGCAGTGAGGTGGCTCAGAGTTAGCTTGTAACATCTAGTTATTCAAGATAGTACAGGATAAAGATACATGGAGGGACATTGTGAAACTGAGTGGACAGCAAAAAAGCAGGTGACAATCAAGAAATAACACATCACTGGTTGTTCACCTGAAGACCCACCAATTCACTGCCAATTGCTGCTGTGGATTCTGCATGACATTACAAAGAAACTAGACACACTCAGATCATTAACATCCAATAACGTTAGGAAGTACATAAACCACACATGACTCTGAAATTGCCTGCACTAAAAGAATTAGAAACTTGTCAAAGGTCAGGTAACAGTAACAAACATGCTTTTCCTGTCCTTACTCATCCACAGATAACTGTTTATGCTTATTGTAAAATAGGTTTCTCATTAAGAGATATATTTGGTCTCACCCAGTATGACCAATTTTTTGCTCTAATTCTGTTTTCAGAGAAGTGTTCAAAAACACAAAGCCGTAACACCTAAGAATTGTGGAGAAAAACACAGTAAACAGAAGCTAATTAAATTACCACCACCCATCCTGTGTAACGAATGACTCATAGGTCCTATGGGGAAAAGGAAGAGAGAGAACAAAGCAATATAAGTAATCAAAGACTACACCAAAACACACATAAAATGCAGAAGGTAAATCAGGCAGGATTAAAGCTTGAGCATTTCCCAATCTATGATATCTTCGGCTTTGTCACCACACAGTTCGAGCATCTGTGTACAAGCCTTATGTCTCTAAATTCACTTAGACACATTTCCACTGAGCTGGAAGAGTTCTATTTATGAGTTTTCTTATGAAGAGTGCCATTCACGTATCAGTATCAACGGAACTGAATATGCAAAGAATTTCACTTGCTTCCTTGGAAAAAGACAACTGTTTAAAATGGTATTTTATGCTAACTGGCTGACCTTGTGTTAAGTAGATTAAGGTGCACTCAAAATACATGCTAGCAGCTAAACTGGGCAATTATACATCCTGCCATCCATTCCAGGCAGATCAAAAGTGCATATGACCTTATCATTGGATACTACTGAACAAGAAGGAATCAAATGTAAACAAACTGACTTCCATGTGTTCTGTCATCAGTACTGGAATGTTGTACACCTCTCTCGTCAGTTACTGAGACACTGAAAATTTTTCCATGTCACTTGCTCTGGATTGTAACCAGCAAGTGATGGCTAACTAGGTTAAAACGGGCCAAGATTACAGAGATGTCAGTCAAATGGTAGGTGAATTCTTTATTTTTTTCATCTTCCAGAACAGAACCTTCAGAAGAGAGTAGGAAATGCTACATGGACTGAGTAAGTATACCTAGATTACAACTTCACAAAAGTTAACTGCTCTTAAGAATACGCATTTAGGAATTTTGTTTTAGCAAGGAGAGCAAAAAGCTAACTTCCATAGAAGTTTATAATGTTTGGTGGTGGCTGCTAAGAGGTGATTTACACACGTGCAAGAATATGAAATACTGTTTGTAGGCTATATCTTTAAAACCTGAGTTTTAATGCCTCCTCTAAAAGAGTTTACTGTTCAGTAAAAATATAATTTAAGAATCCATACAAACATTTGATCCTTTAAATTCTGTTTAGTTCTCAGCTCAACAACTATCTTGTAGAATTATTTCTCATAATTTAATTAACTATGATGAGAAAGCAGGCAACATTCTTTAAAAGGAAAATTGTATCTGAAGTATTGCATCTCCTCGGCTTTAAAGAAGGTTGTGTGGGAGCATTTGATTTACCATTTCTACACAATTATTTTTCCTCTTTCCTACCACCCATCTAAGAGAACAGACCTAAATTTTGTAGTGGTTGTTGGGACCAGGTATTCAGAGAGATTTGGAAATTATCAGGTTTTATTTTTTTTCTTTGTTTTGGTTGGTTTGTTTTTAAAGAGAGAACTGAAGTATTTTCTCTCCACAGCATTTTGAGAAGAGATGGAAAAAGACCTTTAATATCATAGCATCATAGAACGGTTTGGGTTGGAAGGGACCTTTAAGATCATCTAGTTCCAACCGCCTGCTACAGGCAGGAACACCTCCCTCTAGACCAGGTTGCTCAAAGCCCCATCCAGCCTGGCCTTGAATGCCTCCAGGGAGGGGGCATCCACAACCTCACTGGGCAACCTGTTCCAGTGTCTCACCACCCTCACAGTAAAGAATTTCTTCCTAATATCTAGTCTAAATCTACCCTCTTCCATCTTAAAGCCATTTCGCCTCATCCTGATGCTACATGCCATTGTAAAAAGTCCCTCCCCAGCTTTCCTGTAGGCCCCGTTCAGGTACTGGAAGGCCACTATCCAGGCTGAAGAGCCCCAGCTCTCTCAGCCTGTCAATGCTTTAAATAGAGGAAGAGCACTTACTTATCTAACTGCATCATTATTACATTTTGCCTCCCTCTCTGCCTGCTGAAGAAAAGAAAGTGCTACTGAGCTTTACCCAGTGACAGACTGTTTCCATGAGCAGTCATAGCTTTATAACTTCTCAGTTTGCATGTCAAGCTAGGATTCTTGAAATATTTTGAGTTACACTCAGACACACACATGCACACGGTTCTTTTCTGTACTTGTAAGCATTCCATTCAGCATGCATTTGTGCTGCAAAAGTCCGTAAATTAAAATTTACCAAAACGCAAAGCATTTAATTTTTGAGTAGGTGCAGATTTCTCTGTTAGAACAACTAAACTGATTCAAAACTGATTCACGTATAAAAGCATGGTCTGACATTCTCTGCATAGAGCTCAATTCAATGTCATCATTAAGAGCCTGCTTCTTGTAATGAATTACAGCCTTCAGATACAATATTAGTATCATTGCTTGTGCCACTGCCTTTTCAGCTTCTGCATACCCACTCATTTCATATTTGATTAAAGATTAAATAGCATTTTAATATTAACTTTTATGCCCCAGGTCAGTCAGTCAACAGAAGCAAAAATATAAAGCAAGGTTTAAAACACAGAGTTCACACACTTACTGAAGTACTTACTTTATCCAGTTAACTATATTGTTAGCTGACAATACCACTTCAAGAAATGGCAAATGTCTACACCAAAATCCAGAAACTGCAGCTGTTCCTTACTCTCCAAACAAAATGCTACTCGCAGTTAAAGATAAGTTAACCAGCCTCTCATAATATAAATTTTCACTAGACAGAGATGTGGAACGGAGAGGACTTTTTGAAGACACAGCCATACAGAAAGCTAAGCTAATATTTTTATTTATTTATTTTCCTAAATTCTCCATAAAATTCTGAAAAAGGCTGAGAGAAATTAGGAAAAAGAAACTATCAACACTTAACAGCCATACACCCACTTAAAAACTAGTGGCAGAGAAAGACCACACAATATCCAGCTCACCTTCCTGAAAGAGGGCAAGCAATCAACAGCATTTCTTACAGAGGAAATTAGCGCTTTCAAATCACTCCGAAGCTTTGAACAATTTTCTTAGTAATTTTACATGAAACCACACATACTGCCAGTGGTAATCTCTTTCAAGGTTTAATAAACAAAGACTGCTTCGCAGCCACTGTGTGTCAGACAGTCATCATCAACATCCTCAATTTAAAGAAGCATGCAATCTTTGTGGAAAAGCTCTGCAGGATATGCTTGAGATCAGTCATGCAGCGCAGACAGTTAGCAGCAAGACATCCGAAGCAGACAGAGATTTAACAATACATGGTATGAAACAGTCAAATTAGCAATGAACAGGCATTAGCCAAAATAATGACTGGAGCTCAAGCAGAAAAACATATCAAGTTCAGCTGAGTAATTTTCCAAATGGAGTACAATTATGCCATAGCTGCAAGATGTAAATGATCACAAGAATATCTAATACATTAACCTGCAGGGCATTAATTGTCTCCAGATACTGCCATAAAGCAGACCTAGAGGCTTCAGTTATACTAACATACTTCAGCTATCAGTAGATGAGATCAAATGTCACAAAATGAGAATTAGCAGTATCAGGGTATCATCAAGGGCTGAGCTCTACATTCAGGGATCCAAGTAGGTGAAATATGCAACCAGTGAGCAAATCATTTCCAAACATACTGGAAATGGAAGAAGCAACAAACACCTGACAGACTGGCCTCAGAAAAAAATCATCTTGATCTCAAATCTACTGGTCAAGCTGATTCCAACCACGTGAACCAGAGACAAGGCAAGCAACCAAGCATATAGAGACCACTGTCTGCCATTCTCAATGTTCCTTCTCAGAGAGCTTCAGAAAACTTTATCATAAAAATAACCAGCTGCTCAGAAGAAGCATCTTCCCTGCAGATGATCAGATAAGCTGCCAAAAAAAAAAAAAAAGTAATTTATTTTTATAAATATAAAACTACAATCAATATTAGCACTGATGGAAAATCTCCCTGGAGATTTAAGGTATCGATTTCTGAGAGTCACTGCCCTTCAGAAAAGTTTTTACTCACTACAGATTGAAGAAAACCTAAAACACTACACATTTGAAAGCCTGTGAATAAAGACTCATTGAAACTTCAAATGGACAAGAGGTATTCAGAACAGTTTAAGTACAAGGTAAAAAAAAACCTGTCCATAAATTCAAGATTAAGCGTTGTGTTGACACGTTCCATTTCCAGCTGGGAACACAGGACTAGATTAGGATCACTGTGAGTCATTAATGTCCACCTTTTGCAATAGCTGATAGCTACATAAGGATTTGTGATGGATAGTTGAGAACATTCACTGCAATATGTTCTCCCATCTCTTGACAAATACTGTGAGCTACAAATCATCTCCCAGTTCCCCACCACAGATTAAAGGTAGCCAGGATTAAAATTCCAAAGCCTGAAAATTAAAAGAAGAAATTGCCAATATTTTTAGCTTGCCAATATGAGAACAAGTCTTTGATGAACAGTTTATTTATCAAAACAGTCAGGAAACATCAGAGAACTTTTCACAATCACTAGCTTACAGTATACAAAGCCTTACAATTCTGAGCTTCGACAAGCAACTGGCTTCAAAGAGCCATTTAAAAAATAATAATCATTAGACTAATAACAGAAGAAATTATCATCAAAAAGACAATGGAGTGGTGCACATTGCATGCATACATCCTTTGGGGCAACACAACCCTCTCTAAGGGAAAATGGCCACAGTGACAGTGAAGATAGTACAACGATTTTGGTCCACAGATAAAGCTGTTTAGCTTGAATATCACAAGAGGCCTTCCATTCAGACACAGTTCAAGAAACTGAAGGCCGACATATACTATGTCATCAGACTAGGAGTCTGAGTGAAGCAGAAGCCAACCAATCTACATGTAAAAAAATAAGTAAATACATAAGTTTATCACATCAAGCAAAGCAAACAGAAGGCAAAGTACAAAGCCCTTACCAGAACAGACAGAAAGGGTCTGTCTCCACTCGCTGATTCAGATATTCACATGAACAAGGTAAGCGTTAAAAACTAGTCCTGACTAGATACAGAAATCAATTTTGCTGAGACACCATAGCCCAAAGAAGAAAGAATCCAATGGGAAATTGGCATACCTACACGGTTAGCCAACCATAGCATTGCTATAATAACTCAAATTTAACTGGGAAAGGCAAACAAGTGGTAAATATACGTATCTGAGAAAAGCTGGTTACCATTACAGAATATACGTTTATGGAACAATATATAAGAATAAAAATAAATGAAGTCTGTTGTGTGATAACTCCACTTAAAATGACTCAGAACTCAATACAAACTA
Source organism: Numida meleagris (assembly GCF_002078875.1). Lineage (NCBI taxonomy): Eukaryota > Metazoa > Chordata > Aves > Galliformes > Numididae > Numida > Numida meleagris. Next base: position 16,629,725 of record NC_034438.1, read on the forward strand.
TTCTGCTGCTGACAAAAGGGATTTACAGAGGCTCACACTTGAAACTGAATAAATAAAATAGTTGGATGGGACAATTACTTGTCAAAGAAATTTCTGTACCAATGCAGGTAAAGCCGTATCTTAACTAGAAAGGCTTTTAGAAAAAAAGAAGTTCAAGTTCCCTCCCAGTGCCTAAGACAACCCAGTGATCCAGAGCTAGCCAGCCTGAACATGAGGTAATAACAACAGCATCAACAAGATTCACAAGGACTCCTTTCCTCCCTCATACAAAGGTATTTCCCAAATCCCCCTTGACAGACTATCTTGGATTTTACGAATTCCTTCAGAAGGTTACATCAACCATGATTTACCCTCAAGGTAGGACATCCACTCCAATATAAAGATTAAATAAAGAGTCAAGCATATAACGAAGAATTAGTAGCTGTTTCACATTCCGCAACTGCCCTTAAATCTCTGTCAACAGTTGCTTCAGAAAGTACTTCCCCGTTGCTATGCTGAATATGTAGGCCAGTAAGAGAAAATGGCTATATGGAACAGATCACTGAAAACCCAAAGACGAAGATTTAAAAAAAAAATAAATACCTTTCAAGTCACAAAGCAGTATTTGTCAAAACAGAGGTGCACATCATTTTGGGGGCACTGTGCTATATGGTATTGTGTTCAATTTTATAATCGGGAGTGCCCAGAAAAGAGACCTTGTATTTTATTAGCACTGCATAAGTGAGAAGACACTACACCAGAACATTACCACCTTCTTGCTCAACCATTTCAGATATTCCTGACAGTTAACAAAAATATTAATTTTTGATTAAGAATGATGCATTTCAACAATCATAGATTACAAAATCATTCAGAAATCCAAACACATGGGATGTTTTAATTTTTTTTATGTTGAAAGAGTTAAGAATGCCCTAATGGTGTCTCAGGAAAACTGCATAATGCAAGTACTAAAATCTTAACTTTATGTACTTTAGTGTGATTAATAATTTGAAACACTATTGATAACAGAGAAATTAACACACCTTGGAATATGAGATTTTAATTTATTTTCCATTAATGTTATGAATCCAACTTAAGCACTATCTGGAAGCTAATGTACTAAAGAACTATTTCTAAAAGGAAACTATGTTTCTGAACATACAAGAAGCTGTGTGTGAGAAAACTCCAGCAAAATAAGTTTGTATTGAATTATTATTTATAACTGCATCCTGTTTAGCCATTTCAGAAAAAAAGGTTTCGTTCATGTTTTGTAGACCCCTTTGTGTAAAGCTTTAAAAAGTTTCTGCTGAAGGAGGGAGGGCCCCTGTACTTATATCCTCCAATTCACACTGCGCAACAACTCAGAACTTTCAACCTGGATATCCACAACAAAAATAAAGCCATCTTATCACTTCCTCATGAAGTGGCTGGTTTTAAGCTTTAAACAAAAAAATATAAAAGGAATGCTGAACTACAGAAAAAAATTGTCATGTTATTGTTTAGAGTTCTACATAACTCCAACAAAATATTTTGACTAAGCCAAAAACAAGCCAAAAACACAGCTTTCAAGGCTGTGTTCATCAAGAAACAGCTTTGCAAAAGTGATGATCCTAAGACTCATAACCTCTGAAAAAAAAAAAAGAAAAAAAAAGGTTGGATGGGGCACAGATACAGCTAAGCATCCTTTTCAGCTCTATCACAGAAGCACTGTGTTTCAATATAACTGAGCTTTGTTTACACTTTGGGCATCTACACCCCCAAAAGGTGGCAGGTTGACTCAAGATGTTAGGGCTTACATTCACGTATTCCTAATCTTCAAAATAGTTATGCAAGAACAATATATCTTCTCACACTGCCTTACAAGGATATCCCAAAATACACGTGCCAGATGTAACAAAACTAGATGCTAGGTCTTGCAGCATTTGAAGCAAACTAATAACCACAGTTATCATTCAGTGAAACCACATGCTCCCTCTTTACCAGCACCCTTCTCAGTGCAATGGCAAGTTTGATTTCTATCAAAAACCTTGGTCCCTGCAAAGCAGGAGGTGGAAAGGAATGGTGAAAACCCCCCATCTACAATGAGTGAACACAGAAGAGAACATTCCATACAACATTCTGAGAGCCCTGCATAAGAAGCCAAAATGAGTCCTAAGCAATTTTCTTGCGCAGAAGGTAGGTACTGCAGACACTTATCATACACAGCACCTGTATTTAACTACTAGCATACAAGCCTTTTAGACTCATACTTAATTGCTTTTAATTTCATTAATCAGTATTGTTAGCTGACCAAGTACAAGATCAAACACTATAATCCTCTTGTATTTCACCACAATATGCATGAACAACTCACATACTGCATTTCTGTAACAGAAGACCAAAAGAAGTCTTATCTGTTAGGACAGATATCAGCTCAAAAAAAAAAAAGGAGAAACTATCAATACCCAAGAACACCCAGTCAAAAGCATTAACTCCTCAGCACATATGGAATGTTTCTTTAAATTATCTCAGAGTCACAATGACTGTAAAACGTATTTCATTCCATTAAACTACCATCCTGAAATCTGTATTCTGCTTCCAGGTTTTTTGAAAAAGCATTTCTACAACAGTGTGGTTCAGAAATTTAATTTTTTTCCACCCTTACAAAGTTATTTCTACCTAAATCTACAGCTACATATAGTAATCTTTTCAAATTACATAATTCTCTCAAATAAAGGAGACTGGCTCTTACATACTTTGTTTTCATTCAAAACTAAATATAAAAGACAGTTGAGTATATAGCACTACAATCAATCTCTATTTTAATTCTAACATACAAGAAGCACTCCTTTACCACCTCCCAAAAAAACTTACTTACAAAACTTGCTCAAAATAGATGCCAAAAGAAATCTGTTACTTGGAAATTCGTTTTTGTTAATGTCGTTTTGATTTGTCTGAGTTTGGTTTTACTCTTTTCTGAACATTCTTTCCATACTTCCATGACTGGAGATGAGGGGAACAACTTTTTTCTCCCTGAATAACATCTTGCTCCTGTTTCTATTTGCTCTTGAACAGGTAGCTCAACTTTGCCATTTTTATGAAGATCATATTGTTTTAAGAGTATTAATATCTGATTCTCTTCAGTGGTAATTCAAAAGCAGTGAGAGAAATTCAGAAGCTCTCTTCCAAGAAAAGTTGATGGGTGGCAGTCAAAAAGTGCTCAATAGACAAGCTCATAAAAAATCAACTAAAACACTTGGCGTGCAGAGTTACCTGTTTCATAATTAACACATCCATCATATTATCTTGTCTAACACTTTTTGACTGCCATTCCTCAACTTTATCATAGTCCAAAACTGCTTTATTGAAAGCTGAAGCTAAGTATAATTCAGAAGTCTGAGGATGCTCAAATTCATCCTGTCCTCTGATCTATGCAGCTGTTAATTAAGAAAAAAAAATCTGACTGTTAGAAATATATACATATTCACAGGGTTGGTTTTTTTTTTTGGTTTTCTGATAGCATTGTCTGTTTCTGACAGCATATTTTATGGTTTCTAGAGGCATCTATTTAAAAATAGGCATTCTTAATTTATTACATGAACGTAAACTGACAGTACAGACTTCTGTTACAAATTACGTACCTAGATTAATACAAACAAATTAATACTTTGACAACTGGAATGCAGATTTCTGAAAGCCATAAAAAACTACTTAAGCAAGATAAACTTCAAAGCAAACAACTGAGAGAGAAGAGAAACCTTCTAGGCTGTAGATGACTCTAAACAGAAACTTGCAAATAACAGTAGGTAGAAAAGCAGCCACCCTAATTTGTATGAAATCTTACTTTGTTTACTGCTTTAAATACGACAAAGCTAATAACTGTTTCATTCACTTTACATGAAGCAGCAAACACTTGAACAAACCAATTATTCAGTTGATTACAGCCTCATCACTGTAACTTTATTCACTGCAACTGTGTTAATGTTTACACACAGAAAATGAATTAACCTCACCCTCTCTAAATTAAGTAACAAAGCATATTCTCACTGAAAACCCTGCAGCTCTTGCCTCTTCCTTCCTAGGAGCTCAATCAAATAGGAAGTAGTTCTACTAGGGTATTAGACCAACCAGGTAGGTTGTCCTGAATCAAATGACAAGAGTTCAGAAATAAATTCAGCTTTCTCTGCAAAAGATTAGAGCAATAGCTGTGCTACAGTTAGCTGGTCTAGATTTCACAGCAATTCAAGCAATTTGAATGAAAGCATTTGCAATGTGCTTGCATTCAAAGCATACTAATCTTCAGTGTATAAATCCTGACACTATAAAGCTGTGTCTTCCCAATTGCTACAGAAGAGCTGTTGAGTCAAAAGCAGTGTCTTAAGAAAATATTTCATCTGCTTCATGGTTTTACCAGCTGCTTCAAGAACACACAGGTATATTTATGTTGTCTATTGTCTAAAAACATGGCTTAAGCTTATCTTCAAAGAGACTTTCCAGGCATCCTTGAATGCATACTCCATAAAATCATCCTCAGAAAGTAATTTAATATATTTAGCATGAAAATAGTAAGTTGCTTCTGAATCCTGTTTTAGTGAAGCAAATAAAGGAAAAGAAGAAAGGGAAACTACATTGCTGCATCTCTCAGTTGTGAGCTGCCACAAAACAATTCCTCATTATTTGTAACTCTGGGATTCTGTACAGAATGATCCAGTTGTTAACTTACAGAAAATTGAAAAAGTATGTGATAGTTTTCAAAAACAGGAACAGACTTTTCTCTTGTTTGCTGTAGGTACGAAGAAAAAAAAAAAGAGCTTAAACTGTAGCAAGAGAGATTAACAGAAGATTTAGGCTACATCTTAGAAAAACAGCATGTAGACAAGACTAGTCTGGAGAATAGATAAAAAGAGAAGATAGTGGAATTTGGTCAGGGTTTTTTTAGAGAACCATCTGGTCGAGGCTGGTTTGGCCATATAGCTCATGCTTCTTCTGAGCCAGGGATGAATTAGATGACTCTCTTTTCAGCCCTATTTGCAATGACTGTCATGTGAACACGAAAAACACAATCATTTGTGCAACTTGGCAGACTGTTTCTGAGGCTTCCTATATCTTACTAATCCGGGTCATGAAATCCTGCATCAGCAAGATGGTAATACATAAATCAATCAGTCAAGGAGGCAACTTTCTCAATAAAGTCATTATTTTAAAAAGCGTTATTTAAGCACTGACAAACTCAAAGCAGTCCCTGAAAAGCCCCCTATAGGGAAGTATCCCAGGTAATCCTTGCAAAGATCCAACATGCTCCACCACCTAACCATGCTCCTCAAACAAATAATCTGTTTTCAGTTCAAAACAGAGCTATAATTATCAAAATGTAACTGAAGTTACCTATGGAAAACAGGGTCTAGGGCCCACACAGCAACAAAAAGGCCTGTAGTGGTTCAACACTGAACATGTACTAGTAAATGTATGTAGATATATATATAACTACATAACTTGCATTTGCTTTGCACTGTTTTATTCTTTTTCCTTAACAGAAGATCCTTCTAGCATCAGTTGTCAGTATAAGCAAGCAATATATGCTCTGAAACATAATAGCAGTGTATTTTTTATCAAAAATATTCAACATAAAATAAAAATATATCAAAAATGAAGAAAATGGGAGATAGAAAATACATAATCCTGTAATTTCAACTGTATGCTACAAGATAAAATGAAAGCAAAGATGTTAGCTCACCTGGTGTACCCATTACACCTAAAGAATATTTGAAAAGAAAGTATGAAGGAAGTCAGAAAATGCACAGAGCCATGCCAGCATGAAACCAAATGGTATTCTCTGCAACACTACTCAGAAAAGAGCAAACTACTAATATCTTTCTTCTTTGAGGACAAGATTCCTATGCTACAGCACAGAATTTTAAAAGGGAAAATCCTTAACTCATACAAAACAAGCCAATCCTTTCCTCAATCCCTCGCCAAAATTCAAAAATTCAAGATCACAACTTTTTAAAAATTATTTCCTAGTTTCAACCATAAAAATACCTGAAGACTAAAGGAATGTCATAATTCAATTGCACAGATGTCAGTGAGTTGAGAGCAAGTAGCAAGCCACAGCACAAGGCATCACAAGTCTGTAAGTTTGTGGACAACACCAAGCTGGGGAGAAGTGCTGATCTGCTTGACAATAGGAAGGCCCTACAGAGGGATCCATAGAGGCTGGATCACTGGGCCAAGGCCAGTGGGATGAAGTTCAACAAGACCAAGCATTAAGTCCTGCACTTTGGTCACAGCAAGTGGCGGTAAAGCTGCACAGAGGAAAAGGATCTGATGGTGTTGGCTGACACATGGCTGAACATGAGCCAGCAGTGCGCTCAGGTGGCCAAGAAGGCCAACGGCATCCTGGCTTGTATCAGAAATAGTGCTGCCAGTAGGAGCAGGTAGGTGATCGTACCTCTGTACTCAGCTTTGGTGATGCTGCATCTCAAATACTGTGCTCAGTTTTGGGGCCCTCACTACAATAAAGACATCGAGGCCCCAGAGAGCGTTCAGAGAGGGGCAATGAATCTGTGAAGGCTCTGGAGCACAAGTCTTATAAAGAGTGGCTGAGGGAACTTGAATTGTTCTGTCTGGAGAAGAGGAAGCTCAGGGGAGACCTTAGAGCTCTCTATAACTACCCAAAAGGACGTTGTAGAAAGTTAGGGGTCTGCCTCTTCTCCCAGGTAAGCAGTGACAGGATGAGAGGAAACAGAGTCAAGTTACACCAGGGAAGGTTCAGGCTGGATATTAAGAAGAATTTCTTCTCTGAAAGAGAGGTGAGGCATTGGAACAGATTGCCCAGGGAAGTGATGGAGTCAATGTCCATGGAATTGTTTAAGGAAAGGGTAGATATAGTACTAAGGAACATGGTTTAGTGGGCAATATTGGTGGTAGGTGGACTGTTGGACTAGATGATTATAGAGGTCCTTTCCAACCATAATGATTCTATGAATCTATGATTCAAAACTATTAGATTAGCTTCTAAGACCTGTTCAGAACTTGCTAGGAAATGGCAGGGTTATTTATTTTGGATTTTATACTTCAGTTTACTATGCTAAATAAGGTGGCTTCCATCTCATCCAGAATTTTGAAAATTGAGCCACTAGCTACAAGACTCAGGAATACAAACAGACTCAATAATAAAAGCATTCAGAAGCAATTCCACATACATTCAGATTTCATATTCAACTAAAAGCTTTGTTCATATTGTCCACCTGAAACTGATTTGCCACTCACTAGAGAGTAGAAGCTTATACAAGATTAACTCACATTACATTACAGCCTCAGGAGAACACGCATCTAAAACCTCAATTTCTTTTATGTGGTTTTCTTGCTCATTATCCCATAGTCTGAGTCTCATATTTCCACTGGCTCAGCATTGCTTATTCTCGAGCAATGTTTTTTTTTATTTGGGTATGTTTTTACTTTCTTCTTCTTGGGGTGCTGTATTAAAATTCTCTTTAGTGACCTTCATGGTCTGCAAGTGCTGACTTCAGAAATTTGGGATTCTCATGCTACTGCTTTTTAAAAGCCTCTGCTTTTTAATCTGGTATGCAGAGATGTGGATTTAATCCCTTTCAGAATTATCTTCTTGTTCAAAGTTGAGAGACAGTGAAAAGTACTTTAAGAACCTTTGAAATGAAGTCACCTCCAACATCTTACTACAGCACAGATACAACCTGCACCTGTGACCATCACTCAGTCTTAGCAGTCTTTTCCATAACCAACCAGTCTTTTCCATAACAAACAAATTCAAGAAAATAATCAGGTAAAAAAATACAATACTGATACAACAGCAGTTCTGATACAATAGCAAGACAAAAGCTTCTGAAACACATACCTTGAGATCAATAATCAAAAGCTTTTGCCAACTTTTACTATATATTATTCCACTACCTTTCTTCGTTCCAAGATCTTCTGTTTCTATTGATTCGCCTTCACAACAAATACCACTCTTTTTCCACATGTAGACAAGAAGTACACACAGCATAGAACTTGCATGGTTCCCACATACATTGCTGTGTTTGATACTCCATCCATCTGCATGCAATCTGCTTGTCATAGGAGACACTACACTGTGAATCAAACTATCAACCCCTTTCCAGCCTCTAGGTACAACCATGCTACATGCTGCTTTCATAGGGATTATTATTTAAGAGTATATAACCCAGTCAAATACACTGGAGTATCTTCCACATAATCCAGAATGACAACAAAATTAAGTAAGCAGTTTATCAAGAAAACACACAACAAAAGCCTGGCTATCAAACAATGGAAAGTGTATGCAGTTTTGAAATTTTACTTTTAACCATAACAGAACAAGTTTTAGGCCTCTTAAGCAGTTATAATTCGGTCAGGGTAAGATTAAAAAAAAAAGAAAATAAAAAATTGTATATAAAATAGTCCACCAGCAATCCAGCCGGATTTTGGGAAAGCTGACCTTAGATGCATGCTCTAAATATCTAAGTTGATAAACTATCGTGAACTTCCAATGACAGTAATATATTATCAGCTTTCTAATACTTTTAAATAAAAGGCTAACATACTTGGCAGAAATTAATAGCAGGACAAAATGGTGGGTTTAACAGAGAACAGTAAATAACCTTCTGTAAGTTTAAGTGTATACTGGTTGACATATTCATAGAATCATAGACTGGTTAGATTTGGAAGAGACCTTTAAGATCACCTAGTTCCAACCCTCCTGCTATATGCAGGGACACCTCCCTCTAGACCAGGTTGCTCAAAGCCCCATCCAGCCTGGCTCTGAACACTTCCACAACCTCACTGGGCAACATGTTCCAGTGTCTCATCATCTTCACAGTAAAGAATCTACCCTCTTCCAGTTTAAAATCATTTCCCCTCATCCTGTCTCTACATGCCCTTATAGAAGTCCCTCCCCAGCTTTCCCGTAGGCCCTGTTCAGGCACTGGAAGGCCACTATAAGGTCTGCTTGGAGCCTTCTCTCCTTCAGGCTGAAGAGCCCAACTCTCTCTCAGCCTGTCCTCACAGGAGAGGTGTTCCAGCCCTCTGATCATCTTTGTGGCCTTCCTCTGGATCTGTTCTAACAGCTCCATGTCCTTCTTGTGTTGGGGGCCTCAGAAGTGGACGCAGTACTCCAGGTGGGGTCTCATGAGATCAGAGTGCAGGGGCAGAATCACCTCCCTCAACCTGCTGGTCATGCTTCTCTTCATGCAACCCAGGAAATGGTTGGTCTTCTGGTCTGCAAGTGCACGCTGCTAGCTCATACTGAGTTTTCATCAACTGATATTCCCAAATCCTTCCCCTCAGAGCTGCTCTCAAGCTGTTCTCCACCTAGCCTGTATTCCTGCTTGGGATTGCCCCAGTCCACTTGGCTTTGCTGAACTTCACAAGGTTGGCATGGGCCCACCTCTCAAGACTGTCCAAGTCTCTCTGGATGGCATCCTTTCCCTCTAGCATGTCAACTGCATCACTCAGCTTGTCACTACAATGTGAACTGTGCTTAAAAAAAAAAGCAGTCATTAAGGGAATATGAGGGAGAGATTCTAGCATATCTCAAAATGTTTCATATGCACACAAACACAACTTTATAACACCACACCCATCCCAACAAACAACTGGAGAAGTTAAAATACTCTGTGCTAAAGCTGGAGGAAGTAAACAAAGCAACATCAAGAAACAAGTATGAGATACAAGGAAAATGAATCGTGGCAAAGAAGAAGCATTATTTTGGCCGTGATTTAAGTGACACGTAGAGCCAGGATGAAGCAGAACGACATCAGAGAGGTAAGAAAACTATCTAACAGTTAAAGGATAATTTAACAAGATGAGAGCATAGAAAACACATAAAATAATGAATAAATGAATCGAGGAATGAAAAACCGTCATAAACAACAGTAATTTCCATTACTGCAATTCCATATATAGCTGGACCAAAGAAAAATTTAACATGCAGAACTATGCTAACCGATTGAGAAGTTTTCAAGAGTTGAAAGGTTAAGGTTATTTCCCAAACCATGGACAGACAAGCCACAGTCATACTAGTGACAAGGAGTGCTTGTCTCCATGTGCTAGCTGTAACTGTTGCAAAGAAAATCACTTCTGTGAAGCCCTGCATCTCTCCTCTGCCATGTCCAGCTATCTTAAAGATCCTATGCAATTTTATTTCACACAACTTGGACGGAGGAAGACATGGGCATTGAACTACAAGCTTGCCTTCAACAAGAAGGAATGATAAAAGCAGACAGGAATACTACTTCTCAAAGAGACAAGGTAAGCGAAAAGAGTAGGTCACATTTCAGCCTGAAATGCAATGTTTAGTAAAATAACTCCACAGAAATTTCTGTTGATTCAAGTTAGTTTTCATGTGCTCTGAAAAAAAGACATTAAGAGTATTGAGTGAAACATGGTAGGCCCGCTGCTTCAATTGAAAGTATTAAACACAGTTAAGAAACTGAACTATAACGTTTACAAAGCCTTGGAATAAACATCACTGCAGAGAGACACACAGGAGGTTTGTCCACACACACATAGGTAGTTACAACAATAGCAGAAAAAGAATTTTGAAGTTTTAGTTACAATACACTGAAAGTAACCTCTGCTTTCCAGGATGCAAGACGCTCTAGACATAATTTCTCACATCTTAATGATTCCTAGAAGTCCATGCTCCAGAACACCTTTTAATACACTAATGCACTTAGTTACTTGAAAGCTACCTTTTGAAATATGTCGATTTATATGCATTAATAATTAATAATGGCATAGCAATTCTATGAAGTTACAGTACCTTTTAAAACTCTACACTTATTTCTACTCTTCAACAACATAATAACTGGCAATATAAAACCATTAAAAAAATTGATTTGATTTTGTGCTGTATAAATCCTTGCCAATACAAAGGAATTGGTACTTCTTAAAGTACCATATCACAGAACTTAAGTAGATTTAAGATTTCTGTATAATACAGTAAAAATGATCCAAAAACAAATATTGCAATAAAAGACTGACCTAAAACCATAGAACCACAAATTCGCAGAACAACAGACCAATCGAGGTTGGAAAAGATCATCAAGTCCAATCAGCAACGTAACATACCAAGTCCCATCACTGAACCATGTCCTTCAGTGCCACATTTGGAGATACTGACACAGTCATTTGGAAACAACCAATACAATGCTACATACAAGGGAATAACTGCACTGGATTTAGAATGTTAACTAAATGAGTATTCAAATTTCAGACATTATAGGCATGGTAAAGTTTTGAGGAGGTAAAACTTACACTAGAAAGGAATTTGAAATTAAGTGATTATAAAGCAAGACACAAGAATATTTTAAAATATTGGTGACTTGGAAATATCCTGTGATCTGAAATATTACTATTTAAAAGTTAATTAACTTTTCAGATCATTTATTTAGCTATCAAGAGGTTTCACTGCACCTCTATTCCTAATGCTAAACATTTAGCCAAAGAGATGACCAGGAAGCAAACCTCTTTCCCATAACCCTCTCTTTTCAAACTCCCACAGCAAAAGTATCATTTCATCAATCCCATTTCCCCTCAGAAATCAATCACACGGTCTTGAGAATGCTTACTTAATCTTCAAATTTAATGAATATATGATCTAAATCACCTAAGTGACTACTCCATCTCAACTTTTTATTCTGTCCCCAACAATAAAGCAACTCTCACAAGACTCCCAATTAATACTTGCCTCTGCCTATATAAACCCTGAACATTTAGGTGCCTTATGTGGCCGTCCAAATTGCTGAAGTATAAAACACACTTTTTACTATTCCATCCTCTCATGATTCTCCTTCCTTCTCATCTCTGGAACAGTATTCTGCTTTCCTCCTTTTTCTTTCTAAGCAACACGGCATCACAGTATCACATTTTGCCTGGTGTATCTGGACAGTGACTTAGAGAGGTCTTTTATTCCCTCAAAACTCATAACAGATGAAATTTTGTGACATTTGATGCATTTCCTTGAATTTATTCCATCTACTACCTGCCTGCACTACTTCTTCCCTTATAACATATCTATTCTTGAACAAATGCAGGACGTCTTTAGAAAACAAGCTAACTATTTACAGTAGTAATTGTAATAGTAACACTGTTATATCAATAATGCCTTCAAGATACAGTGCAAGCATGATCATGACAGCCTACAGCCTCCTCACAGGGGAGTGGAGGGGCAGGCACTGATCTCCACTCTCTGATGAAAGTGACAGGACCAAGGGGAATGGGATGGGGCTGCACCGGAGAGGGTAAGGTCAGGTATTAGGAAAAGGTTCTTCATCAGATGGTGTTTGGGCCCTGGCTTCCCAGAGCACTGGTCAAGGCACCAAGATGCTGGAGTTCAAGAAGTGTCTGGACAGCACTCTCAGACATGGGGTTTGAATCTTGGAAGGTTCCGTGTGGAGCTAGGAGTTGGACTCAGTGATCCTTGTGGGTCCCTTCCTGCTTAGGACATTCTATAATTCTACATTTAAGGAAACAGACAAGATTTTAAGCTCACAGTAAAAAAACAAGGCTAAGACCTGATGGACAGACTGGTCACTCTTCCACTGTAACAGGTTATTTTGTGAAAATAACTGGAATTGTAATTTCTAATACACTGCAGTTGTCCAGTAAAAGCAAATTGCAGACAAATCAGAAACAATCTACATTCACTACAGTCAAAAGCAACACCACTTTCATGCAGATAACAATGTGAGTAACAGAATAATAAATACAACAAAAACAGTGGTATGCAATTACTATAAATTGTATATATTACCCACGACTTCCACTTGCAAATCACTTGTTAGATTCTTATTTATGCAGTTGTATGAAGTAGAGGATATGATTGCGTGCACACACAGAGCAGTGTGTGCAACTTCTAGCATATTTAAAAGGCAGTCTCTCGCCACAATTTTGAATTCCTCAGCCAGATTCCCTGCAAATTCATTTGCTTTGTTGCAAACATCCTGGCTACATACAATCCTTACTTTTGGGCTACTAAATGTGAAAGGAAAGTTTCGGTTTCAGTGAAATGTCTTTTCTAGCCTTCATGTCCCTTTAATAATCCAAATGCTTGATTTGTACACTTCCCACTGAAGAATTCAACATGCTTCACTACTGTCTTTTCAAGCCCACAGTCATAGGTCAGCTCAAATTTCAAGCATGAGATACTGCTAATAAAGAGTTTGTCGGGATTTTGACAAACTCTGTATTTTGATATGTATTTGCAATATCCAAAATCTATTATTCATTTCAAATAACTATTACTATTTTTTAATTAACTCTGCGAACTGCACCAAAAAGAGATGCTTAGCAGTAGTCATCAGGAAAATTCCATCCTCACACAATAACCCCTGGAACCACTTGAGCCTACAGGAACAGTTTATCTTCCATGAAGACCAGTTACTGAAGGCAAAACATGATATTTTGCCAGTACATTACTCAACTGTTTTTTTTGAAAGAGAGCAATACTGAAGATCAGGAATCATGATTTCCAAAAAGAAGACACAAAATAGTGTTTATGTACAGGATAACTAACCACATAGCTTTGATAAATACAAACTGAAAGGCAACTTGACTCAATAGAGTGAGACTCTTGTAATAAAAATCTGGGCTTTTTTCTTAGTTCTCCTCCAAGTTAATTGTCTGTGGAACAAGACTGGTATTTTCTAAAGCAAGGAGACTTTGAACAAGAAGGGACCATAAAAAGCAGACTGGTCAGATGAAACAGTCTCTAGATCAGAACAAAGCTCCATTCCAGTATTCAAGTTTACCAGACAACATTTCATTCTGACAAAAATTAACAGGCTAATTTGGCAAAGCATGCATTTCCCAATAAAATAAAATCAATTACTACTTTTCAGAGGTTGTCAAATGGTTGTTAACACAAAGCGTATCAGTTAGTAGCTCAGGGAAGCAATGTTGTCACACTTGCATTGGTTGGACCAAGCCACTGAGCTCTCTGAGCAGATACCACAAGCTCTGACCACAAGGAGCAGCTGCTCAGCAATTCAAATACTGTTCACTTTGGCCAATGAATTCTGCACAGGGAAAGGAAAGAGAACTGTGTCCTCATCCTCACTCCTAGCCTAGCATGGATGATTTCTCACTAAGCCTGCCTTGGTTTTCTCCATTTCATTAAAAAAAAAGTCACAATTCTTTCTTCGTTTCAGGAAAGTAGTCTACTATCTCATATATATAGATATATATATATAAAACATAATATATTGATTTTTATACACACAGAATAACTCATGCATCAGAACATTCTCCCTTTTAAATACTTAGGTTGGTGTAAATGAAAACAAGTAAACCAAAAAACAACTACCAAACAAACATGATTGCAGTAGCATGACTACACATTTGCAACAATTAGACACACTCTCATCAAACACAAGTCACTGCCAACAGATACTCTGGTGATAGTATGTTACTTTTATTTAAAGCTGGAAGCTGAAAACATTAATATCTTCCCAGCAGTCTACCCACATAATATCAATACTAACCGTGAATGGAACTGTCTGCATTTCCCAAAGGGTAGAACATAAAAGGATTTTTTCCTGCTGCCTTTTTGTGCCTTTGTTTTGCTGCTCATGTCAAGGACATGACATGGGAAAGGGAGGAGTAGACAGGATATGCTATATGAGCTCTGTTATTACTTTAACTTTGCATTTTCCAATGGGAAACCTCATCAGGGAGGGGAAGAGTTGCACAGGAAGCCTTCTATACTCTAAGTCACAGGCTGGCTCGAACCTTTCCAAACACACTCCCATGAGTACTTCTGTTCCATGACTGCCTTTAGTTAACACCACAGTCGGCTTCTCTTAAGAACCTTCCCTCCACCGCTTCATGAATAAATGATAATTCTGTCTTATTTTAATACCAGAAAAATTCCTTAGCACTACAGTTGTTTCCAGTCAAATAGTTTCAAGACATGAATTTATCACTATCATTATAAACAATGACAAATGTAAGTAAATCCAAAGTAAACTAGAGAACTAAAAGCACAACATTTGCATCATTTACTATGCTTACTATACATAAACTATAGTAAGCACAGCTTTATAAAACATCACTTATGCCCACATCTCACTGCACAAGTTCAAACCAAAAGGCTACTAATACAAAAATACCCACGATTCATCATTTTCATGAAGAAGACGCCAACACTGATGCAGTGCTGCTGGAGTATACCAGTTTTGCCATACCTGGCACATGAGGAGAAAGCTCAGCAGAGGTTTCTGAATTATGTGTCATCTGAATTATGTTTTAAATGAATTTTCCCTGATTGTTTATCTACTGATGCCACATTCTAAATCAAGGAAAATGATTACTTTCTAATTTTTCAAAACTGGAAAGTCTTGTTTTCTAGATTTTTTCTTCCTAATGCATACCAAGCCAGGCTTCTTAAGTTTTTCTGCATGGTTCTCACCACTGCAGAGGCTTCCTTCCTTCTTATCCAGGACAACAAGCAACAGGAAAATCAGTAGTCTTTTTGCTTATTCTTGGGGACACTGGAGGAGAGGGCGTGTATTTTAGGATAAGAAGTCTAGAACAGAATATCAGAGAGCCTTCCACATATGATCTGTAAGCATACAATCATGTTTCCACAATGTCTCTCAAGTCCTAAACAGTTATAAGGTAGCCAACATACCACCATTCTTTTACAAGAAATACAGTAAACTTCAGATTATTTTTCCTCTGAAGTTCATGTAGGTTGGACTCTTCATAGTCATTTCACTACTACTTTCATCTGGTTAAAAAGAATACATCAGAAGCAGAAAAGCAGTTCACGATAACAGCATACCTGTCTGTGAAGCTTTGCTACAAGCTCCCATGAGCTTACAATCTCCACAACTGTGGAAAGACAGAAACTAACATACCTACCTGTTCCCAGCACTGCCACTGACTCATAGGCTAGTAAAGAGAAACAAAGTCTGAAAAGGCTGGTCCCTCTGCCAAGAAGGAGGTACCAGCTGTGTCAGGCTCACAGAGGAAATGGAGCTCTATTTTGCTTGGTTGGTTGTTCTCTAACCCCAAATTTTCCATTTCAGTTCCTTATAATGTTTCCATTTTCCTTGCAAATACCCATGCAGTTTTCACACTAACCATCGCTGTTTTTCTCCTTCTCACACGGACTGGATCTACATCTCATCTGGTTTAATCCCCCCTAAATGGGTACCACATCTTCCGCAGTTTTGCAAGGACCTACGTTCTTTCTAGCTCAAGAGAACAAAGCTTTAGCCTCTTAGTCACAGCAACAGAAAGCAACACTGGCACTTCTGCTACAGATATCTATGTAAACCTTCCTCCTTCTTGTAATCTGTACAGGCCTGAAAAACAGGAAGTCTCGTTAATGCAGTAGTACAGCTGAAGTAATGGGTACTCGAGAGAGTTAGTGATAAGCAGCCTGATAACAGACGAACAATTGAGATGTGTTTAGTCCAAAGGACTACAAGTCTTCACAAGATACTTATAGTGCTGTTCAAGGACAAGCAGAACAGGAAGTGTCCAAATAATACAGTACAAACAGAACACATGGCATTGCTAAGGACTGGCACTTGACAGACTGCCTTGTTTTTTGACAAAAAAGAAAAATAATTAAAAAAAAAACCTGTTAAATCTGCAGAACAGCATGCAGTAGAAAGTAGAGAATACAAGATATAAGGGATTGATTAGACAGAAAATACAATGTTTTCTTTTGCTTTTGACTGTTAGTGCAGAGCACTGTACTTGCTAGCTGACAGATTGCTCGCATACCTGAGCAACAAATCCAGGGACTGAGTTACAAGACTGAGCAAGAACAGAGCAAAATATGGAGAGAGGAACGATCACACTTCATTTCCGCATAGTGTTCATATCAGCAGTTCTTTCCCTTAACATGGAAACCAAAGCCATGCAAACCTACTCCTCAGTCAGATCAACTGAAAGCCACTTTTCTAACAGCAGTCACTTTTTTATAAGCAAGTACTCTAGACACCAAGCACTTTCCCACAGCAGCTCTTTTAGCTTTCACATACCCTTTATACATAAGGCGTGTCTTCCCTCTATACTTTGTCCATAGCAGTGGATCTCCGTACGCTCTAAAGCATACTCATCAGCCTCCTCACTTGTATTCCAGCAGTCAAGGAAATCCATTCCTTTCAGCGCTTTCATAAGTTATTTGTATTTTGTAATATAAAATGTTCAGTGAAATTAAAGGTTATGCCATCTAAAGGCCACAATGAAATATCAATTATCCAGCCACCACTATAACTGCAGCTACCATCACTTTGCAGTGAACTGCAGTAGGAACATCAAATTCATCTATTTTAAGCCTAAACAGAACACATTATTATCAGAGGGAGTATTCTGATATACATACCGCTTGTTCTCAATTCTGCAATACACACAATTATATTTGGACATCCTCTCGAATTTGGACAGCTTAATACAGCTTTCTAAAGAGCTGGCAGATGGTCTGCATACTTTGCAGCCATTAAAACCTCATGCTGTAGCCTGTTCTGATACTTCAAGATAAGCATACTCTTATCATGTAAGAATTTGGAGAAAGAAGATCTTGCTAAGGATCTTAAATACCACAGGAAAACAATTCTTTCAATGCAAGTAGCAGTTTCCTCCAGGAGTATTTTGTATATACTTCCCAAATCTGCTATGTTCTATTATTTAGAACAGAGTCTTTTAGACACAGGCAAGTGTCACAGAAAGGTGTGGAAGGGACACTCTGAGAGATATTAAATCCTACCTGGTACTAAATTCTAGGAAGCAAAACAAATTTTAAGCTTTGCAGTTCGGTTCCCAAGAAAGTGTCACCAGTGTGTGGCTTCTGAACAGCATCACAGCTGTTCAAAATTCACACACCCTTGCCCTTTACCTAGTAAAACAGGAAATGGCATGTTTCAGGTTTCTTCCTAAGAAGTATTAACAGTAGGAGCAGCACTCTCAGTTCAAAAGCTTCAAGATTCAAAGCATGACTCAAGCAAGCATCGTATATACAAAATGTAAATAGAGCTTACTCAATTTTTACCTATTTTCATCATTAATAAAAGAAGCAATTAGGATGAAGGTGAAATTTAAAAGAAGTCTCAGCATCTTTGGGACATACATGTTTGAAATAGCATGAAATGACATTTTTCTTTAGAGTGACTTAATTAAGGTTTGGGAGACTTACCAACAGTACTTGGATAACGTTAAGGCACTCAAGGCTAAGCTTACAACAACATATACATTTAGCTAACATTTTAATACACCATATCACTCAAACATAATGGATATTTCAAAGCAAACGCATACAAACCCTTGAGCCGTTAAATTAGGCCTGAATTCCCAGTAACTCATATGTAAGAATTTCAAGTTTTCTAACCTCAAGAGGTTGGTTGGATTTTTCTTTACTATTTAATTAAAGGGGAAAACACTTTTTTCTGTCCTGGTATTCAAAAAGCTTTAACTGGATAAACCATGCTGTATTCTGCTTATGGAAACTAATAAAACAAATTCCTTTTGCTAACTGCATTAATTAATCCCAATCCCCGAAAAAACGATGTAACTTCAGCATAATGATTTTAACACTAACAAAAGTTACTTAGTTAGAACATTGCCTTACCGTGTAAATGCCAATTCTACAAACAGCAAATGAGAGCTGGATACATTCAGACATAGTCTAAAGAAATTAAAATAAAGATGTTACCAATAATCCTATTAATTAAAAATTAAGTTACTTCTCCTATCTCTCCCCTCTCCCCTGAATGAAATATCTGATGGTATATTACTTTATGTTTCTCTTTTAAGGCTAGACTAAACAAGCTGTGAAAAAAGCCATAAAAATTCAGATTATTCACATACGTACTACTTTTCACAAAGCAGCAGCTGCCAACAGCACTGCATTTGCTAGCTCAGTATTTCATTATAGGCCTTCAATCATCCAAAGTTACAAAAATGCCCAAACACAGCATTAACCTTTTATATGCAAGCTTTCAGTCCCATTTTTTTTTTATCTAAACACCACCTGCATTACATATTTTGACAGAGTAATGCATTTTCTGGATTTCTAGTGGTATGTAAGAACTTCCATGTTTAAATACTACAGTTCTTCTCTTACTATGTCATAATTAAAGTCCTCCTCTTCCATATGCCAAAAGTAGTGCAAATACCTTTAAGTTTCTATATTTCTGAAGTCATACTGCTTTCATTTTCTGAGATTTTCATGTTTAAAATAGAACTCCCTACTGTTTAGAATAAATGTTTCATGTAATCTGTCACCGCTGTCAATAATTATATCAAAAGTTTTTACCCTCAACTCGCTCAACTTCCAATCTGTTGTGATGCCACAATTCTATGTCTTCTGCAGTCACCCAGAGATGCTGAGGATGGACTATGAATTTCTGATGAAACAGATGAAAAAGACTTCCTTTAAATAGGATTAAAAAGCCAGAAAACGTATGCAACTTCACCTCCCCACACACAAACAAAACGTGTTGTAGGTTTGCCATATTGACATACAGTCAAGCACAATAAATCAGGCTTACAGTGATTTATTCTAAACAGTTAGAGGAATTCCTTTAAATAAAGTTTTGAGAAATCTTTTCTCACTGTGTGCAAAAATTAAAGAAACCCAACAGAACACTTTTACTCTGTGTTTACCGATTTCACACACCATCTGCATGTACTTCAACATGTAGAAGGCGAAGTGCTGGATGCTACAGACTTCAAACATTATTGGCGGAAAAAAAATTTCCTTCTACCCACCCCAAAAAAATGGTGAATGAATTAGCCTTCTCACATTTTCTTAATCATAAGTCTATTTAGTATCTGTTATGAACAGAGTAAAAAAATACATGGCGTTTTTCTTTTGCTATAACTATTAAATTTAAAATTTAAATAAGTAATATTTCACTGAACTGCCTGAAAGTCAAAACATTCAGCATAAAAACCTCAAAGCAAATATCAACAGCATGGTTGATTTTCTTTTCTATATTTCAAGCAGTAATGTTATTACTGATAAGGGAATGCTGCTTCCAAATATCATTTAAATCGACAGAATGTTTTTCGGTTTTTTTTCAGCTGTCAGACGAAACACCAAGTTCTACCACTCCCACTTTGAGATACCCATTAGATGAAAAAGAGGCAGAAAAATAGCAGAACTGACCTTGAGAAACCCTGTTATACACTGTACGGGGGAATGAACAGTATCCATATTACACCTCACAGCATCAGCCTACCTCACTCCATAGGCTCCAGCGATTGATTCATTAAAGAATCACAGAATGGTTTGAGTAGGAAGAGACCTTACAGATCAACTAGTTCCAAGCCCCTGCCATGGGCAGAGTTAACATTCACCAGCTCAGGCTGCCCAGCACCCCATCCAGCCTGGCCTTGGACACCTCTGGGGATGGGACATTCACAGCTTCTCTGGGCAGCCTGTGCCAGAGTAAAGGATTTTCTCCTGACATCTAACCTAAATCTTCCTTCTTTTAAAGTTTAAAGCTATTCCCCTTTGTCCTATCACTATTAGACTGTGTATAAAGTCAGTCTCCCTCTTGTTTATCAGCTCTCTTTGAAACACTGGAAGGCCACAATGAGGTCTCCAGGAGCCCCCCTCTTCTTCAGGATTAATAAGTCCAGCTCCCCCAGCCTTCTGATCATCTTTGAGGCCCTCCTCTGGACCATCTCAAAAAGCCCCACACCTATCTTGTACTGGGGGCCCCAGGGCTGGATGCAGTACTGCAGGGGGGCCTCACAAGGGCAGGGCACAGAGGGACAATCCTCTCCCTCTCTCTGCTAGCCACTCCTCTGCTGATGCTGCCAAAGATACGACTGGCCTTCTGGGCTTCAAGTGCACACTGCTGAGTCACATACACCACTTTGACCATCAGAATCCCCAAGTCCTTCGCAGCACAGCTGCTCTCAACAAGTTTTTCTCCCCATCTGTACACATCTGGGATTGCCCTGACTTAAGAGCAGTACCCTACACTTGCTGAAGTGCATTAGTTTCTTGTAGAACCACTTATCAAGCTTGTCCAGTTTCCTAATGTTTAACTGGAGTCTGCAGCAATTTAAGCTACTATGTAAACAAAGGATGTGGCATAGATTGATTTCTACATTCAGTATCATGACAGATTCTATCTTGATGGAAAACCCATGATTACACAAGAGCTACTCCGAAAGTAATGCCTCCTATTTTATGATGTTGGCCCACAACATCAGAGGCAAATGTTGGTAGTATGGCAGTAGAAGCTGAACCTTCCCGCAAATACTTCATTACATTTTGTCGCTATGCAACAGATGGCAGCAGAGGGACAGTCTGACAAAACGGTGTCTGACATGGAAGTGCGTATGAAGCAAAGACATGTCACCAAACTCCCCCATGCAGAAAAAATGGCAGCTACTGACATTCATTGGTGCTTGGTGAACATTTGTGGAGACTAAACAGTGGATGTGAGCACAGGGAGGCTGTGAGTGGTGTGTTTCGGCAGTGACAATAGTGTGTCACCTCCACTGGTGCAGATTTTTATGAGCATGGCACACATGTTCTTGTTCATCAGTGCATAGCTAATTGTGGTGACTACGTTGAAAAATAATATTTTGTAGATGAGAATTTGCTCTATCAGATAGTGTTATTGCGCTTTTTGTATCTGATGTAGTTTCCATGGAAATAAATAGGAGGCATTTCTTTTGGAGAGATTTACATCTATAATGCAGGTGAGTCCCCCTTGTTGCAAAGGAAGTAAATGTGCAGCAGCACATTTCCTCTTCCTACTGCCATGTCCTACTGTACCATTGAACCTTTCCTCTATTAATTATTAAATGAATCCCTTCCCCAAGCCTCCAACATAACAATTGTAGTCTTTCATTACTTTGGTTTTGCAGTTCATTTTGCATCATACAGTTGGGCAACAAAACAATTGTTGGATAACTTTCATTTCATTTACTTACAGTTTATTGTTGCTTTCTGAAAGGATTTTACATGGTAAGCATGAAAATAAAAGAAAAAAATTAAAAACATAACTAAAAATATTAAAAAGAAAGATATCTTATTTGATACAACTCTCCAAAGACTTAGTCATAACAGATGTCATTTAACGTGTCTAAAGTGAGAAAACAAGTCTTCAGGTTGAGTATGTCAAGTGTAACAAACATACATCTGTCAATGTCCATCTTTCTGCTTAGGCAAAGGGTCATCTCACAAACATGAAATTATTTCTCCAGGTGACAAATAAACCCATGGCTAAGAGAACAGATTCATGTTTTCTCAAAACACTGCTACCTCAATCATATGTTGTAGAAGTGTGTGTTCATAATGACTTTGAAACACATCCACCTTGTAGTTGTACAACCTTTAATTCACAAGCATTTGTTCCATCCATTTTCTCCCCTCACTCAGTTATCAGTATAAATATCAATACAAAATAAGTTCTGTGTTTGTTGCTTAAAAACAAAAAACTCACACAGCTCTGATACAGGCATACTATAGTCTGCATCTGCATGAATTCATGGGTTTAATATCTGTATCTTCACCAAACAGAAAATGAAGTTCCTATCCATGTTAACAAGAGAGCAAACTTGAAGAACTAGAGTATGTTCTGCAACTGACCACCTGAAGCTGTAATCACTGGGTTAAAAGCAGTCATAGCACTAGTTTCAGGAGCTTGGTGAGCAAAGCGGGGGACCCTAATCAGCTTCTTGGAAGTGAAACGAACACCAGACAGCTAGCAATTGCAGGAGCTGCCATCTTCATTCTACCAACTAACAGAAATACC
Organism: Numida meleagris; assembly: GCF_002078875.1. Taxonomy (NCBI): domain Eukaryota; kingdom Metazoa; phylum Chordata; class Aves; order Galliformes; family Numididae; genus Numida; species Numida meleagris. The sequence goes on from NC_034438.1 coordinate 16,652,452, forward strand.
TACACTGGCATCAGCTTGATTTTCCACAATCCTTAACAAGTTACAGCACTTAGTTCCAAAATCACAAAACCAGAAAGCAATGTGAGAAAAGGACAGTGGTTTTGTTTTGTGATACGTTTGTTCAGTTTAATAAAGACTAAGATGTCCTCCTGCTCATTTACAAATACATGATCCACTCCAGCAATCATGTGGAACTACTGGACCTCCCAGGAAAAAGGTTCTTCCCCTTCCGATTTTTCAGCGCATAAGAAATATGAAAACCAGCAACACAACTGCAAACAATATACAGATTTTAAGCTACCTATTTGTAAGCAGCTTTACATAAATAAATTCTCAGAGCTTAAGTATTTTAAATATGTAGACAAAAAAAGTGCGTACAGCTATGCTGCAGTACAGGTGGTAGGAATTCTGACCACAACTGCTGTTTGCTAAGCTTGTGCACTGAACGCCCAGCAGTAACCTGAAAGCTTATCTTTCTGCATAAGATGACACAGCCCTTCAGCACATGTCATTAATCACACTTCTAGATTAAAATCCCAAACTTTTAAATACAGTTCTTAGGGATAAACAAAACACAAAATACTTTCCTTTTCTCCTGTAATGATGCATAATTAAATTTTTAGAATACTAATCTTCTACTATATAATCATTAGATAAATACATCTGAGCTAAGAGACTAGAAGAAATCTGATGCTGATGGAAAACTAGTGATATGTGAACAGGAAATAGGACAGGTGCCAAGAATTCTCTTGTCATCATAAAATGTAATCAAATGGATGCACTAGAGAACAATGCTCTCCCCTCTTTTAGGCAATATTCTCACTAGAACAGTTTTCCACTACTGTTTCCAGGTCTGCAATGGTTCAGACAGTGAAAGATGCAGATTAGCCAACACACAATTAGTAGCTGTAAGAACAGCACAGATATTTCTCAAGAATCCTGGACCTTTTTTGCAGTCTTGCTGAAACCTGAAATTATCTAAGTTTCTAAGCAAGAATAAAGCACTGAGAGAAGAGATCACTCACTAGCATGCATCATCACTTTGCACTCCACACAGGCAGTTTCAGGTTCACTCTTGCTCACCTTGCAGGCCTTACATATCAGTCATAAATTGGTTAGGATACAAACACTACAAGTCCAACGGCCTCCGCTCATATATCGAGCCAGCACCTCCCAGCAAGAGGAATCCTTTAGCTACAGATCTCTGGAGCAGACACACTGTCTTCATAAAACCCACTGAACAAAAAGTCTCACCTCCTGTGCAGTCAGTACAATTCTGCATCCCCTGCGTAGCACTGGTGGACGTTATTCAGAATATGTCCATTTTCTTAGAGCGATTTCCTATTCTGGAACTAGATCTCTTTCCTAAGTGAGGAGGCATGGAGATGTTTCGCACACAGCATGAGCACCAGGAACCATCTTTCACTGACACATCCTTCTCAGGTTCAAGAACTAATAACTTCAGGATCAACCATCACAGATGAACCTTATGTTTAATATTCCCCAAAAGATCTGTCTTCCAAGAAAATATATGGAATGCATTCATTTAGGTCTCTCTATCGCAACCACACAAGCAAGGCCCAGAATTCAACCACACCTGTGGGAAAAAGCAATCATAACTGTCATCAAGTTCTTGTATAAGGAAAACATTTTACAGCCTATTGACCTTCTCTTTATGATTTCAGCAACATCTAGAACAGTGGTGCTCCACAGCATTCAGCTGTCTCTTCTTTTGTCTGGAGGGCTATAACTACTTCAGTCCTCTTCCTATGGAAGCGTTTGTTTTCCTTTGATTACCCTGCCATTCTTTATCTTCTTTGGTTTTACAAAACTCTGAGATGGTGCAACAAGAAACACAGTAATTCAGACAAAAGTAAACATTGCATTTAAGCAATGTGGAAATTAAATTTTCTTTCCTGTTCTTTCTTCAGACTCTAAGTAACTTGTTGACAGCTGTTGGAGTTGGAATGACATTTTAAAATAGATCCTCTTTCCTCTCCCTGAGCACTGTTGTTATTTTAGAGCCTACCCATACATCTGTATTGTCAGATTTATTCAACTGTAAATATACATAACTTCGCATTAATCAACACCGAATTTCATCTGCCAATACACACAGGTCGCTCCAGAAGTAATGCCTCGTATTTATTTCCACAGAAATTGCAACAAAGAGCACAATAACACTACTCAATAGAGCAAATTCTCAGATACAAAACACTGTTTTTTAACACAGTCATCACTGTTAGCTATGCATTTCTGACTGCCATGAACAAGAGTCTGCATACCATGCTTGTAAAAATCTGCATGGCCGTTCAGAATGTGACTTGTCTTACACATCACTGTCACCATTGCTGAAATGCACCACCCATGACCTCACTGTGCTCGCATCCACTCTTTGGTCTCCATCAGTGTTCAGCAAGTGTTGATGAATGTTAGTGGCTGCCATTTTTTTCTGTATGGAGGAATTCAGTGCCCCACCTTTGCTTCAGATGCTCTTCCATGTCAGATACCATTCTGTCGGGCAGTAGAATGATTTTTTTCCCCTGGTTCCATATCCACCCCTAATATTTGTCTATATAATGGACAAAGCACATGCAGCTAATATAACTAAACATAAACATGAAATTCCCTTGCAGCCTCTCCTTTCTCTTCTCCCTCACTGCCAAGATAGCACTATCAATCTTCATTTATGAGACTCGTTACTGACAGCATGCTGAAAGATTACTTCATTCTTAATTGCTTTGAAGTCTTGCATTTGTGTTACACGTGAAATCAAATAATGGAAGACAAGGCAGTAGTTGCTGTAAAAGCTAATAAGAATGTGGAAAACAAATGCTTCTTCGATCAAAAATCTCCAAGCCGTAACCAGGAGGAAAAAAGAAAAAAAAATGAAAAAATAAAATAAAACAGAAGCCAAGATCTGCAAACTCCCTTCCCCCACATGAAAAACTCCTGCTGGCTCCTGGATGCCACCTTGCTTCCTCAAACTCTCCCATGCCAAAAGTAAATGAGGTCCTATTAATAAGCAGTTCTTCCACTGCTCCGCTAAAGCACGCACCATAAAAGCAAAGTACTGCCCAAAGACTCATGTTCTTCCTACTGTTTGTCCTCATATGCAAAGCCACAGGGTCAGACTGCATCTAAACATAAGAGGACTTGTCAGCTAAACTTCCTGGTTTGTGCCTCTTTCTCAGCTAGTAGGAAGATTCTTACATCCTCATGTTGGCAATTAATATCATCACCTTACTGGAAGGCCAGACAGCCAAAAGAAAAGTTCTGTATCGTGAGGAGCTTCAGAGAGATAAGCCAATTGCTTATTCAATTGCAAATACCCTATTTACATCCCCAAAGATAGTAAGACAGTTTGCACTTCAGAAAGTTTTGATGCACACTAAGTGGAAAAAAGGCTACATCAACATACTCCAAAATACTGAGTCAAAAACAAAACAATCACAAGTACTGAATGTATTCTTTCCTTACGTCTTCAGAGTTGTAAGGGTCCATATTCATCCATTTAAGCCTGAAACCAAAAATATTTCCCTTGCTAATGGAAGGTTGATATCCTCACATAATCACAAAACTTCAGAACTCAGGCTTTCCAAGATGTAGCATCACAAGCTGGCAGTATTAAAAAACAAGAGCTGATGATACTGATGGCAAGCCAAAATTGCTAATCAGCACAGAATATTAGGAAGAATATTCTGTCCTTATTAAACACAGATCTTCTCACTTTATAAAAGCTTGTATTTATAACCTTTTGTTAAATTCATCACCATGCTGCCTCTAATCAGCAGCTCTAACTTAAGATCTTAGGAGCAGCATTCTGCAGATTAACATTGAGTACAACCCAAACTGAACCTTTGGAATAATTCACAAGGAAAGGGTAGGGCTATATGTAACAAACAAGCACATTTTCAGCAACTGGAACATATTTTTTTATGTAATAACATCTACCACTCTAATGCAATCCTCATCGTGGAACAGGAAAGATGGTAAAATAATTTGATTTTAAACGTTCTAATTCACCTGTTTCTTCAGTGTGCACTATCTAAACAGAATGAAATTTCTAGAGCTGCAGTGCCTCTGTTATTTCAGTCTTGTAATTGGAATAATAATCACATTAATGCATTCTTTTGTGTTCCCAAGGTAGCTGTGTCAAATTTTGGCCTTCACAATAGCCACCTTTGAAACAAAAGTTGATCTGGGGAATTCGGTAATGCTTGCTACTGCAGGCTGAGTTAATACAACACTTCTATCGCTTTCTGCAAAGAAATTCTGTATCTCTTCTGCTCACTCATCTGTCTTCAGCTACCTGATTTCCACGGAGCTATGTCACCAATATTTTTACTGCCCTTTTTTATATGGCTGATAACATCTTCCATTCAGCAAAAACTGTTTTCAATACCAAGGAGAAATATTTGTTCTTTTAGAGCACTCCTTCCAGGTCTTCAGCCAGATCAGGTTCTTGAACAACCAAACTTACTTAACTCAGAAGCATGCTCACAGACAGTTTTCTACTGAAATGAATTCCATTCATCTCTCCCAGTCAATTTAGATTTGAATGCTATGCTTCATATAGCTGAAATACTCACAGAAACTTAGCCAAAACAAACTGTTTTGGGTTATGGGCACCAAAATTTGTTTGGGGCTTCTTTCTACACAACTTCGTTGATGCAGAAAATAATCAGAAGGAGCAATTGTCCCACTTCCAGACTCAGTGCCCCTAGCTATGTATACAATAGCAAGCAGTGCTGCCTAGCGAGGGCTTGTACTGAAGACAAAGTATTCACACTATATACATCAGGCATTTTACTTCAGCCTAGTTCTGACCTGGTCCTGTAGATCAAAAACCTAAAGTTGAGTGCATTTTCCAACCTGGTTTCATCTGAAAAAACTCAAGTTCATGCAACTATTCTGCAGTGCAAACCCACATAAATCAGGGATGAGTGAAGTCAAAAGTTCAGATCTGATCCTAACACCAAGACAGCTGTGTGCACCCTGTGCACTAGTTGATTTTTCATATATAAGTTGACTTCTCTTCTGCATTAAGCTGTATCTTAATTCTGAAACAATTATCAGACTCCTCATACTTGTGCCTAATCAGCTTTCCAAACTGAAGTAGAGATGAGACCCTAAGATCTAAGCCACTGAGCTCTACTGAGGGTAAAAATTTCAGTAATTATATATCTGATAAATGAGCCAGCAGACAACTCAACAATACTGAAAACTATGTGACAGAAGACAAAATTATCTTATGATGAGAGGGGAGTTTAGAATGTGTTAAGAGGGCAAGGCTCCACAGGCCTTCGCTGGTCATGCAGCAAGTGACAGGTATAACAGCTATACACACCTTGGATGAAAAGCCATGAGCACCCAGCATGGATATTTTCTACTCCTTCCTTACTCAAGGAACAGCAGCTAAGTTGTTGATAAAGTTTCAGTGGGGAGAAAAAAAAAAAAAAAACACTCTAATCTTCCAACAGATGCTTACATAATGCCATTTGTAGAATATAAAAGAATGTTTTTCAAGGCATGTAGGTACCAAACAATTTAACAGGCAACAGAAATGGTCAGACCAGATGTGAAGTACACCAGAAACTCCAACTAGATATGATCCACCCTGTCTCACCACTTTGCAAATCAAACCTGTTTGGGGCCCAATTAAGTAAAAGGGTAGGTCTTGACGTGGACTTTCAAGGAAAGGAAAGTTGCTCAGAAACAATTTTTTATTTTTATGGGTTTTTTTAATCTGCTACTGTTCTTAGAAACACCAATTTGGAATATGCTGCTTTCCACACAAAAAGAAGCATGCCTGCTTGAACTCTAGCTATCCAGACCTTCAGTTAAGAACATTCAGAAACAAGAAATTCTGATGTCACTTCAAGGGCTGCTCACGTAAAATTTCAAAATTTAGTTCCACTTAGTCAGAACCCATCTGTGCATGCATAACAGAGATAAAATTGTTTAGTACAGCCAGGAAACCCACAAAGAACCAAAAAAGGTTTTTTTATAGGTAGAAAAAATCTCAAACAAAGCAACAAGACTGCACTGCGCTAAGAGGACTGTGCAGACTTCTCAAAACTCATGCTTAACTTTAATGATGAAAAAGCCACTGAAGTTGATACAGCTGTTCACAAAAATGTTACCTTCAGTTTCAGGTAGGAATATACTACACAGTATAGGATTCAATTCTAGGAAAAGTTTTCATATTGAAAATGTGAAAGGTATCAAAAAATTCAACAGGTTATCATGTTTACAAGGGCTGCTTTGAAAGTAATGCCTCCTATTTTATGATGCTGGCCCACAACATCAGAGGCAGATGTTGGTGGCACAGCAGTAGAGCCTGAACATTCCCACCAATATCCCATTGCATGCTGTTGCCGTGTGACAGATGGCAGCAGAGGGACAGTTCGACAGATTGGTATCTGACATGGAAGAGCATCTGAAGCAAAGGTGGGGCACTGAATTCCTCCATACAGAAAAAAATGGCAGCCACTAACATTCATCAACACTTGCTGAACACTGATGGAGACCAAAGAGTGGATGCGAGCACAGTGAGGTCATGGGTGGTGCATTTCAGCAATGGTGACAGTGATGTGTAAGACAAGTCACATTCTGAACGGCCATGCAGATTTTTACAAGCATGGTATGCAGACTCTTGTTCATGGCAGTCAGAAATGCATAGCTAACAGTGATGACTGTGTTAAAAAACAGTGTTTTGTATCTGAGAATTTGCTCTATTGAGTAGTGTTATTGTGCTCTTTGTTGCAATTTCTGTGGAAATAAATACGAGGCATTACTTTCGGAGCAACCTACACATCTTACAAACTCTCAGGGCAAGGTAAAAACTTCTTCTCCCCTCATCTCAACTCACACTAATTCAACTTGCTACATCATTCTCTATAGCAGCTCTTAAAGGCTCATCACAGATCAGGTTAATATATGCAATTATTTAGTGTAAGATCAATATCTAATGCAGAGGATGCCAGTCGAAAAATGTATTGTGAAAGTCTGCTCATCAGCTTAAGATCTGCACTGCAAGTACTATATATGAAAACTGAAGTACTGCCACTGTTTTCCCACAGGTTCTCTCAGCAAATATTGCAAGACTGGTCACAAGCCATACTTTGCACAAGATGCATCATGACATAATTTCATAAATTAAGCACAGTCTACAGAACATAGGCCAGCCAACACAAGTCTATGTATGCACTGTAATTCTTCCGGACACAGAGCAGCAAGAATGAAGTAGAAGATGGTTGCAGACATGCTACAGGACCATGCAGTCACAAAACCCTTGCTGTTGTACCCTGATGAAGTTGCATTCACAAAGAATGTTTTAAAGGAGTTCACCTTTAAGTGAGTGAAGATGGTTTTTCTTCTAGAGGTTGAACTCCAGAAGAGTTATGCCTATTAAATGCCAATTAAAATGAAGACACAAAAAACAACACCTCTCCTAACACTGTAATTGCATTGCTACAAAAATAGAACAAGCAATGGCTCAAGCACCTCCATCAGCTACTAGAGACTGCTCTGTAACAATGAAGAGCCAGACCAGGGCATCACAGAAGATGCTCACCTAATACTAGTACTTTATCCATTCAGTGTTTCTTGGAATCAGCTCCTTAAAGAAGAACAGATCCTCTACCAGAGCAGGCCTCATCCTGAGATACCCGGAAAAGCAGCTTCCTGCACCAATATGGGAAGTGACAGCAGAGGGCAGACTCCATGCCGAGAGGGTGCAACCCTAAAGCCCACGCTCTAGCCAGACTGACCTCAGCTGTCCCAGCCTCCTTCTGCTGAGCTCCCTGTCTCACCAACCAAAGCTGCCTGGAGCGCTGTCAAAGGGCGTCTGCAGCCAGGAAGAGCAGCACTCTTTGCTCTGCTGAGTGCTCCTCACCACAGCCAGAGAAAGCCCCTAAGGCTCACTCAATGGGAGGAACCAGCAAGGAACGTTCTGTTTAGTTGCTGAAGCCTACACAGGTGAAAGACACCAACATAAATGCATAAAACTTGATAACTCAAAACTTAACATACACAGCTTTCATTTCCATGAAAATAACCAGGATATGGAGGTTCTACACCTGAAGATTAGTGTCCTTGCTTTAAGTGCAAGTCTTGCATGAAGAGTGGGCCCATCAGAGCACTGGGTAGTCTGTGGGAGCCCTGTGGTCCCTCAGGGCTGTAAAGAACTGTGCTCCTCACTCTCCCCACCAACTCCTTCTGTCAGAGCAGGCTTTCCTAGGCACCCCCACTCCCTGCACAGCACAAAGCCTTTCCATTTGTTGCCATTAACAGAGAAAGGAAGGAGGACCAGTCTCCCACAGTTTCTGAAAATGAGTACTGGAAGGAAAAGACCTCTGCACAACTGCATTAGAAAATACTTCAACTGCTAAACAGAGTTTGTTTTCATTCCAAGTAGTACACAGGCACAAGAACTAAAGCCTTCCAAATTTTTTTTTTTTTCTGTTTTGGTTTACAGGTACATGGATAGCAGTTGCAGTAAGCATCCCAAAGATCCAAGGGAGTCCTCCTGCTCCAGGAGAAGTGATCTTAACCCTGGTCACAGGTGGTAGTCAGTGTGGACAGGGGCACCTGAATTGTCCCAGAGCTGCAGGGAACTTGCAGCCAGCTTGTAGAAACTCCTACAGCAAACGAAGCCCCGAGGTCACATTTGGCCCTACAAGACATATCAGGCCTGGGGAAAGTCTGTCCCAACAGATGTTCCCTGTTAGAATAAAAACATGAAGCAAGAACTGCATGAAGGCTCAGGCTATGCCTACGCTGAAAATTCACATTCCTTCTTTTACTAAGAGGTAGCACTAAAGAAGCCCACAAAACAGCAAGGAGAAAAAGAAAGGAAGAAGACAAACACGATAAAAAGAGTAAGGGAAAAAAATGCCGAGATATTCAACCCCTGCCTCCCTCCAGCGAGCAGAGGAATGTGCCCCTCATGATCAAATCTTATTAAATGTATGATTCTCAGGTGGCTCGGCATCCACACAGCAGGTGGCAGCGACAAAGATTATCGTGAGCATTGCTAACAGTACACGACAGCCAGTTCCATCTGGACATAAGTTATATAGGAAAAATCCAAGGAACAGGTCCAGGCCCTCAAGGAGCTGCGAGGCTGCACTTGGCACACAGCAGTTCATTATCAGTGTTTCATTAACCAGGTTCTTAAAGAGCAGCCTGCCTGCTATACGTGCTCAGGAAGAAAAGCACAGAGTAAGTTGTCGGTGCAAGCAGAACACCCCTGAGCAACTCTAAGCTACACGGGCACGGGGATAACGTTTAAACGGACATTTCGTGTATTTCTCGATCTCATCATCAGGGAAAGGAAAGGACACGGCCCACCCGGCGCGGGGCAGCCCGCGGCGCGCACCGCGCCCCCCGCCCCCCGCACGCAGCGGCCCGCTGCCCCCGCAATTGCAGTGCTGGCGGAAGGCCGCCGCCCCTCGCCGCGACCCCGCCGGCGGAGCGCCCGATAGGATCTCGGCGGCCGGTAAGGCCAGTCTTCATTAAGGAGCTATTATCGCCGCTGTGCCCGCGGTGACAATTTAGCTCATTCAAGCGTGCCCCGCGCTCGTGCATTTAGGAGCGCGGCCGCGGCCCGGGTCACGACGTTAGCGATCTAATAGCGGCCAAATGAGCGGGCGGTCGCACGCCCCGGTGGACGCGCCCACCCCGCGGGCAGGCCGCGCTCCGCGGGCGGGGGGACCTACCAGGTAATCCATGTACCGCCGAGGAGCTCCGCGGGGCCGCCCGCTCGCCCGCTGACAGCGCGCCCCGCCGCCCGGGAGCGGCGCTTCCTGCCCGCCGGGAGGGAGGGGACGGGTGCGGGGGGCTCGGTCAAAGCCGCCAGGTGCGGCGCCGAGGGGGGTTCGGCCGCCGGCGCCCCGAGAGCTGGGAGAGGCTGCGGGGACGCCGGCTCTGCACGGCGGCGCTGTCACAGCCGCTGCTCCTGCGCGCGCGGAGTGGTTGGTGGGAGGGAGGGAGAGAGAGAGGAAGGGAGAGAGAAAGAAGGAGGGAGAGAGGGAGGGACAGCGCGCGGCGGCGGCGCAGCCAACCCCAGCCCCGCGCCCGTAGCGCCCCGCCGCTCCGCAGCAGCGGCCGGAGCCCCCGCCCCCCCCGTGCGACGTCACGATCAGCTGATCGCACACGTGGGGGCGCCGCAGGAAGCTCTTAAAGGCGTAGGCGCGCGTGGCGGAGACTTGGTGCCGCTGGGAGGGCGGAGGGG
>NC_034438.1:16662780-16671751 GCF_002078875.1 Numida meleagris
CGGGGCCGGGGCCGGGGCCGGGGCGTGCCAGAGGCGTTGCCGCCGTTGAGAGCGAGGGAGGCTTTTGCAGGGCGGCCCGCTTGCCCCCGCTGGAGGTGGCACCTCGCAGCGATCTCTGGCTTCTCGCTCCCTGGTTGGGTGTTGTCTGCACACATGAAGGCGTGCGGGCCCGAACACATGCGCTGCCCTGTATTTACTTTCTCTGTACAGAGGCGTAGGTGCAGGGCCAAACGCAGCAGAGAGGTGGCAGAGAAGGCGGCGCCCCATGAGCTCGGCATGGTGCCCCAGCCCCGTTCCTCTGCTCAGCGCAGGAGGAGGCTTAATCGCCTCGAAATGGAAATCTCTAAGGTCCGTGCATCTTGTAGGTGAACGTCCGAGCCCCTGGTGTCAAACACAAACGTGCTCCAGAGAACGCAAGGCCACGTGGGGAAGTGGGGGCTGCTGTACTCGCAGCCTTTGGCTGATGCTCGGATGTGAGCTCTGAGTTCAGTGAACGGCCGCCAAGTCCTGCTTGTTCCATAGGGAATGGCAGGGGAGATGCTGGCCCCCAGCCTGGCCTGCTGGCTGTGCCGGGGCGTTCCTGCGTCAGGGCAGTGGGCGCTGTGCTGCCTCACAGTGGGGAGCTCTGCTGCGGGCACGTGCGGGGTGGTGAGCTGTCAGCTCCTGGCCACCAGCACAAGTGCGGCACAGCTGCATCTTGTGGTCGGCTGAGACTTTGGGGCTCACAACCATGGTGATGCTAACGGCATAGCCAAGACCACCAGTCTAGATAAGATACTGGGCAGCTCGGGGGGAGTTACCGATCTTTGAAAAGAATTGTTAGGTATGGCTGAAGGTTTAGTACTTTGTAGCAATAGCGAAAGCAGGATACCTCGTCTTGGGGATGCCTAGAAACCGAACTGGAGGCACCTGCAAACTTTAGCATTGAAGACTTGTGCCTTTGTTTTCTCTACGCCTCTAGTGTTAGGCAACAGTGGAGCACATGCACTGAGAATCAGTTGTCTTTCTTCAGCACTACCACTCCTGGTGCTGCTGTCTGACTGGGAAGGGGGTGGTGTGGCATGAAAGACCTTTCACCCTCTCTAAGCTAATGTGGTACTGAGTAAAGAGTAATCAAGTTTGCAAATAATTACTTATTCCTGATGAGAACAAACAGGAGTTTTGTTATTAACTTCTAGAAAAAAAACTTTTCTGGAGGGGCCAAGAAAGCTCAACTGCATTCAACAGAATCTGTGAGCAAACTTGTTTTTGAAAAAAATTGATGAGTGCAGGTAAGAATTTGATCACAAAGCATAATTTTCCCAACCACTTGTGACAGCAACACTAATATCATATAATGAAATCTGACATCTGACCTGTAGGCTTTTCCACAACTCTTTAACACCAGCACTGACATCTGTTTCCCCAGAGAAACAGAAAGCAGCTTCTCAATATGATTGTGAGATATGAAATTGAAAGACTGTCAGATGAAATGATTTAGAAAATTAGAAGTGTAATAAAGTGCACTGCAAAAGCAGATAAGAAGGAAAGGGGAATGGATGAGTAAATGAGGACTTAAGAGCAATCAGGAACGCATGTTTATAAGGATATCAGTGAGTAGATGGCCTAGATTTAGTAAAGGGCGTGGAAGGAGGGCAACAATTTCTGCTCTGATTTTTTTGTGATGTTGCAACATCACAAGAAAGGTTCGGTCACAACATCCAGCCAGTGTCAGAGTGTTGATTAGGTGTTTCACCCTGTCCTGCCCAAAAGACAGGGAGGCCTTGTTAATAGATAATTTGCTTTCTAATCATGTTTGATCTTAAAAAAAAATTGCTTTCTTTGACTCTCATCAGTTTACTTTGGAAATTGATGTCAGATAGGCATTGGGGCCTAAATTAAATGTAAACAAGTGCAAATGAAATTGTTTGCATTTCATTAAGCTATATGCTAGTTTTAGCATTTTAATAGCTGGAGGGTGGAAGAAGGGATACAGGTCTGGCCCTTCCTGCTATTCAGTGTTCTGACTGTTTTCCGTATAGTAATGGCCATTGCTGGCAACTTTCTGCTGATCACAAGGCATCCTTTTGACAGTGGGAACTACAGGCTGAACAGAGGTAGCTGAGGGATGCCTCTCGATAGCATTACAAAGGAGCATCAAGAAAATCAGAATGTATCTATATTTTGTCAGTGCGTGATATTTGTTTTGTTTTGTTTTTGTTTTGTGTCAAATAATTATTTTGTATGTTTTTCCTTTATCTTATAAACCATTTCTTCTTTTGTAATATGTCACTTATGAGAACTGTCGCTTTTGGATACTACTTCTGTATGAAGGATGACTAGAAGAGAAACTAAAAGAAAATACTAGGAACAAGTAGAGACTTTCTGAAGTGTTTCTTTTGACAGTAATGTGCAACAGCTGAGAGTTCTTTCTGCTAGAGTGGTTTGAGAGGAAAATGGAATCCATATTAAGACAGTTGCCACGAAGAATGTGGTGGTGGGTAATGAAAGTGATTGGCTTATGTTACAATACATGACATTAAGGTCAGATGCTGGAAAACACTTCAACAGTAGGGATGTTTGGGCATTGAGAGACGTACATACTAGAAACTGCAGAATTCTTGTGAGTGAGCAAGGCTTACATAAATATTTGAGTATTTTAGTAAGTGTTGATTTTGATCTGGTGAGAGTGAACTAGAAGTCTTGTACAATTCTGATATCTCAAGTTTGACTATGAAGGTGCAATGCGTTTATACTTACAAAGAAAAATACTTATTTCTTAAAGGCAATTTTGTATGTGCAGTTTTCCTTCTAGCTTACAAGCAACTATGCATGAGCTGAACAGACTATCAGCTTATAAAATCAGAAGAATTTTAATGTACACTGCAAATCCTAGAGATCTGATCAAGAGAAGCCAAGCCTGAGCTTATATGTTAGTCATTCTCTTCAGTATAAACTAACAAGTGTTCTGGACATTCTGCAGGTTTACAGCATGTTCATTTTATGACTTAAAGGGAAGAATAACATTCAACAATAGAATGTAAGTGGAATTCTAGTGTATTTTAGCCTAAGCAGCAATCGTTGTTGCTGAGGTATTTCTAGTGAGTCGTATACGACATCTTTCATCTAGGAAGAAGTTGAGTTTTGTAATAAAATCATAGAATCATAGAATGGTTTGTGTTGGAAGGGACCTTGAAGATCATCTAGTTCCAACCCCCTGCTGTAGGCAGGGACACCTTCCCGTAGACCAGGTTGCTCAAATCCCCATCTAGCCTGGTCTTGAACATCTCCAGGGTGGGTGTGTTATATAACTAACACAGTGATAGCTATCTTCATACAGGAGCTTGTCAGAAAAAAATAACATGGCAAGGTAAAAGTTTTTTTTTTTTTTTTTTGTGGTGGTTGTTGTTGTTTTCATGGGGCAAAAGATCACATGGCAGATAGAAAATAAGAACTGGTTCCAGAAAATGAAGTGATCTTCTTCACAGCAGTGCAAGTGTACTTAGTTGAATCCTGTTGCAAAATGTATTTCCAGAAAGGCTGCACAAAAAAAAAATCAAGGACTGTAATTAGGGTTTGTCCCTGAGAAGTGCTGAGCACAACATTTTACTGATTGTTTATGTCAGTGCAATTCAACGAGTTTGAACTTTTTAATCTGTGATTGCCACGTGCCAACATCAAGGAGTTGCAGCACTAGCAATTGGCAAACTCTGAACATAGAAATGTTATAAAAGTGATTTGATCATTAATATGAGGGCTGCTCGGAAAGTAATGCCTCCTATTTTATTCTGTTGGCCCACAACATCAGAGGCAGATGTCAGTGGTATGGCAGTAAGGGCTTCTTCCCACCAGTATTCCATTACATGTTGTTGCCATGTGACAAATGGCAGCAGAGGTGCTGTCTGATGGAATGGAGTCTGGCATGGAAGCGCACATGAAGCAAAGGTGTGCCACTGAATTCCTCTGTGCTGAAAAAATGGCACCCATTGACATTCATCGACACTTGCTGAACATTTGTGGAAAGCAGAGTGGATGTGAGCACAATGAGGCAGTGGGTGATGTGTTTCAGCAGTGACAACAGTGACTAAATAATGCCTGGCTTTCTGGGATGAGCTAAGCATTTGGATTTTTTGCAACATTAGTGTGGTACATTTTATGAGGATTACAATTCTGATTAAGGTTTGCAATTGTTTTTTTTCCAGTATGAATATCATATACAGAGTATACAAATATTTCTCATGTTGGAACTGTCTTGCCGTTTTACTGGATAAATAAATTGAAACAATATAGTGACACCATGATCTTTGCTCAGGTATTAACATGCAAAGACGTTTTCACCCCAGTGGCCTTTGCTTTGGTTTTGACAACATGAAGAGATCTCTGTTAGTTATCTTCAAAGCCAGAACTACTGTTGTGTTCCAGATTTATCCCTAGCATCACTTGAGAAAAGCTATTGTGTGTCTCAGACTAGAATGTGGACTGGTTTGGAAACTAGTTCCGAAGGCCTTCTGTCTTCCCATTTCATCTTAGCAAATTCATGTTTCTCAGAGCTTCTCAAGTGTAAAAGACAATGCATCTTGATCTACATGTTACTTTTGTTGTGGTTGGAGGTTGACACTGACCATCTTGCAGGTCTGCATGCCTGCAGGAGTGCAGTTCTTTAGCTGAAGCTGTGCAAAGACTTGAAACATAGATCTGACAGTTGCTAGTATCAGTCCTCTTCACTATAAAAGAGGCATGTATGAATTGGTGAGAAGAAATATGAAATGTCAAAGCAATTGAATGAACAGGCAATTCGGAAGCAAAAGAAATTGTGTTTTGCTTATGACCTTGTATTTCATACTTACATTCAACACGTTGACTTGCCTTATATATTTTAGCTTTGTATCTTCCATAAGAATTACATCTTCAAGAAAAATCAATGTGCCTACAAACTTGTACAACTTAATTTTTTATATATATTGAGAATATGCTCAGCCAAGTTTATGAATGGAAATGACCATTTCATCTCTCCTTGGAAATAATTAACATAGTATACAAAGTTGTGGATGTTTCAGTTTGCTTTTTGGGGAATCTTAAATGTAAGTAAGAAATAATCTGTTGTTACCAATGTATCTTTATGGAAGAAATGAAGGCAGAGCAGTGTTTTAGCCTAATCTGTGTAACATATGTTAGAAGAGAAATTATGACATAGTAATACATACCTTAGAGTTTGAACTCCAGTTAACATTTCATACAAGAATAGTGCTTTCATTTTGTAATTCATGGTAACTAATTTAAGCTTTGCAGGTGTATGAAAACAAGTTATAATTAAACCTGCACTTTGCTATGTAGTGTATCCTTAGGAGCTCTTTTGTTTCTTTAAAGCTGTCATGGGTTTATGATTTTCGGTTATTGGTACTCCAATATAATGTTACTCCACATCATAACATCATGTAATGAATGTACCTAGTTCTCAGAGGAGAAGGACTACTACAGTCCCCACGGTACTTTGCTCCTCTGTTACCATTTTCCAGCCGGAGGGAAAAGATAAAAGCTCGCAGTATAAAAACTTGCAGATCACGAGACCTCGTCCCTTTTTCCGCCGTCTCTCGTCTTGGCAGCACCTCGCTCTCCAGCCGTCTTATCGTCGGTAGTAGAGTAAGGCCTACCTTGATTTTGGGACATTCTCTCTCTCTGTATTGGATTTATCCGCTTAAATTGTAATTATATTGTATTATACTGTGTTGTTTTACATTCCGATATTTTATTTAGTAAATTAGTTTGCTTCTCCTCAGATTGTTGCTGCTGTTCTTTGCTCTCAGGGCCATCTCCTTACCCTTTTCCCCTTTCCCCTTTTCCCGGGATGTGGGCCCGTGGGTCCCCCATCCCCTTCGTCACGGAATCGAGCCTAACGCCCGTAAACTGTTGACATTTTTTTTTGGTGGAGAATGCGAAGGGCAAAATTGAGGCAAAATTAAGGGCAAAATTCTGGTTTTTTTTAGTTTTTATAACGAAGCTAAGATTGCTTTTTAGCTCTTAGGATGAATCTTTGTCTGCTTCTGAGAGCTTTGTTACCAAAACTGCAGGTGCTGTAACTGCAGATGTGACCTTGAAAAGTCCAGGCGGACTGCCAATACTCTGGGATGTTTTGTAAACTTTTGTGCACTCTCGGTAAACTTTTTTTGGCTGCTGCTAGCCTGTCTTTGTAAAGAGAAAAAAAAAAAAATGTATACAATGTGGCATACAGCTCCAGAGGAAGCTGCTAATTTTGTAGAGCTTGGGGTTTTAAAACCATCTCCCAGTCTCTCCTTTGAATCCCTGATGCATTTTCTGAATGCCCATTTGACCATGTTGTCAATCTCCTTGAATGCACTACTCATCATTCTAGTCATTTCACTCAGTATCTATTTTTTGAGGAAGCCTTCTCCAAAGCCAGAGGATACTGAGTGGCAGGGAGTGTGGAGAAAATTGGGAGAGACCTTAGAGAGATGGGAGTCTCCGGTGTCATGGAACTTTACTCCTGAACACATGGAAGATCCTGAGAGCCTAAGTGAATATTTGAGACAGAGATGTGACAGCTTTGGCGAATCTGAGGAGGCACAAATCATTTGGGGCCTAGCTCATGCTTATCGGGCCTTATTCAATACTATCCCAGAGAGGGAGAGACAGTTTGAAACCAAAATACAGGGTCTCCAAGCTGAAATACAGGGTCTCCAAATCAAAATAGATTGTTTCCAAGCTGAGAGAGAGAGTTTCCAAAAGGAAAGGGAGAGTTTCTGTCAGAAAGTACTGAATGAGCGAGAGAGTCTCCAAGCCGACATGCAGAGTTTCGAGGAGCGGGTCCGAGCTGAAAATGGGAATCTCCTAACCAGAGAAAGAAATCTTCGAATTGGCCAAGAGTGTCTCCAAGCTGAGAAAGAAATTCTCCAAGCTGAAAAGGAAGATCTCCGAGCTGAAAGAGATAATCTCCAATCTCAGGAGAACATCTTCCAATCGGAATGGTACACCTTCCAAAATGAGCGGGACACTCTGCAATCTGAGCGAGACACTTTCCAAAATGAGCGGGACACTCTGCAATCCAAGCTCGACTGTCTCCAGTTTGAGCGGGACACTCTCCAATCTGAGCGAGACACTTTCCAAAATGAGCGGGACACTCTGCAATCTGAGCGAGACACCTTCCAAAGAGAGCGGGACACTCTACAATCCCAGCTTAACAGACTCCAAACAGAACTACACGCCCTCCAATCCAACTTTCATGCCGTAACAGAAAAGTTGGTCCAAGCCGAGCTTGAGAGACAGAGCATGAAAAACAACCAGCCTGATCAACCACAGAAGGCACCACAACTGATTTCAGTTGCCCCTGTAAGAGGACGGAAGGTGAAACGAATATCGCTTCCTTTGGAACAGGAGACAGCAAAGCGAGAAGGTCCAGGGGAGCCACCCCAAAGTCCAGGGGAAGGGCCCTCAACAAGATCCCGGTCACCAACGCCCACCAGGGCAACAACAACTGAAAGAGACGTTGAAACCCTTACTACTTGTCCTCTGAAAATGACTGAACTTCGAGTCTTGAGAAAAGACTTTACACAGCACCCAGGTGAACGCATTGTCACCTGGCTACTTCGATGCTGGGACAGTGGGGCCAACAGTGCACTGCTAGACAGTACAGAAGCCTGCCAGCTGGGAAGTATTGCCAGAGACTCAGCGATTGACAGAGATATCAGAAGATGCCAGGATGAGTCTTTCACCCTTTGGAAGCGGATGCTATTAGCTGTGAAGGAAAAGTACCCCTTCAAAAACGATCTGATGCCTGAGGCAAAGAAATGGACTACTATGGAGAAGGGCATCCAATATTTGAGAGAATGCGCTGTAGTGGAAATGTTACATGACCCTGGATTCATTCCTGATGATCCAAACCAGGAGCATGATCCTGAGAGAATCAGGTGTACACCAGACATGTGGCATCCATTCACAAGAACTGCACCAGAAAAATACGCCGGTACATTATCAGCCATGTATGGCAGAGGGGAAAGAAGACCCCCTATGGGTGAACTGATTTCCAGGCTCCATGACTTTGAGATACATTTAACCCCTCTGCAAGTTTATGCTTCAGCCACTGTAAAGGTGACTGAAAGACTGGATAGACTTGAGAGTGATCATGATGATATAATAGAGGAACTGACTTCTTTGCCTCATGACGATAAACCTGATGACAATCAGGATTATCGAGACACCCTACGGGAGGGGCTGAGCAATTTGTTTTCCTCCCAACTTGCATCATCCAACATCTCAGCTACTATAAGAAGAAGACATCCTCCTGCTCAAGCAAGTGACAACAGTAAGACTATGTCACGCGTTGCATTGTGGCGTTTCCTACGTGACCATGGAGAAGACATGAAGAAGTGGCACAAAAAACCCACTCCTGCACTACAAGCATGGGCAACAGAACTGCTAGCCAAATCAATCACCAAGGCGAAATCCTCCGCTCCTGTCGCTGCGGGATGTGGTAAAAGCCGTAAGGGCCCTGATCAGAAGAACAAGGGAGGTAACAAGTAGAGGGGCCCTGCCCTCAGCCAGGGGGGGGAAAGGGATAATAGAGTTTATTGGACTGTGTAGATTCGATGGCCTGACACATCAGAACCACAGCAATATGAGGCACTGGTGGACACTGGTGCACAGTGCACTCTAATGCCCTCGAGTCACCAAGGGACAGACTCAGTTTACATTTCTGGGGTGACTGGGGGTTCCCAAGAGTTGACTGTGTTGGAGGCTGAAATAAGCCTCACTGGTAAAGACTGGCAAAAACATCCTATTGTGACTGGTCCAGGGGCTCCGAGTATCCTCGGTATTGATTACCTCAGGAGGGGACATTTCAAGGATCCCAAAGGGTATCGATGGGCCTTTGGAATAGCTGCTGTAGACACAGACAATGTTAAGCAGCTGTCGGTTTTGCCTGGCCTGTCAGAAGATCCCTCTGTGGTGGGGTTGCTACAAGTAAAAGAGCAACAGGTAC
>NC_034438.1:16673746-16705017 GCF_002078875.1 Numida meleagris
GGACTTAACTATGGACACTATTGCACAGGTTATTCATGACTGTGAAACTTGCGCCACAATTAAACAAGCCAAGAGGATGAAACCTCTTTGGGGGGAAGGGCGATGGCAAAAGTATAAATATGGGGAGGCATGGCATAGAAGAATAGTGCTTTCATTTTGTAATTCATGGTAACTAATTTAAGCTTTGCAGGTATATGAAAACAAGTTATAATTAAACCTGCACTTTGCTATGTAGTGTATCCTTAGGAGCTCTTTTGTTTCTTTAAAGCATATCCAAATGTCCTACTGATTAAAGTGTTTAAATGCTTTGTTGTATTTCTTTGGTTAATTACAGTATGCAGTCGATAACTAAGCATGCCTATCAACATACAGCTGAAACAGGATTAAAAAGCAATATCAGAACATAAGAATCTGGAAACAAATCTTAGCTGTGCATTTGAGGCCCACAAGAAATAACAAGCCTTGAATGATATCAGTCCAGAAGGAGAATCCTGCATTGATCAGATTTGTTTACGAAAAAGATTACAGTTTAGCTACTTCTTGCAGAGAAGGAACGTGGAAAACGTTATATCAACTGCAGAACTTTTGGGAGAATTCCCATTTAGTTTAAAATCAGGAAATGTGGGCCAAAGTGTTAACTTCTGAGGGGAAGGAAAAAAAAAACAACAACCATTAAACTACAAAAAAACAGGTAGTTTGAAGAAAGAAAATGCTGTGAATTAAAACCAGCAAGATAATTAGGAAGTCTTGGAAATCATATAGCTCCAAGTAAATTGTCTCAATTGCAACTGTTCCTAAAGTATTTGGGGATGTTTTTGTAGGTATAATTCTGTGCATCAGAGGCAACTGAAGTTTGAAGAGGGGACATGCCAAGTGAATCCACATGAATCAAGTTAATGCTCCCCCACTAGTACAGTAGATGTAATTTTAAACTGAAACATTAAGAATATAGCACTATATGAGAAAATATGTCACTTAACAGGAAAGCAAATTTGTGTAACAGAGGGCATTTAGTTTCAGCTTTACGTGTATCTCTGTGCTGGGACTTTTAAATAAATTATTTGCTTTTTTAAATTATTTATCTGTCTGATTGGCTTCCAGCTCACATATACAAATATGAATGTCATCTATATTGTAGAAATAACATGAATTGAAGGTTATCAAAATGTATTTGAAGTTCCATGACTTCTAGGTTTGGGAGCTTCCACTTATACATTTTGGTAACTATCTCCACCTTCATACAAACTGCTCATGTACAGTTAATGCCTTTGAAATGTAACTGGAGGTATTCAATACTAGTTATACTGTTTTCCCCATAAAGCAGTTTGGCTGACTGCTGTCTACTCTACAAATGCTATATTTCATATACAGTGGTTTCAGCACTGGGCCCACTTATGTGAGAAAGGTAGAGCGGTTTATGTTGAAACAAGCATACTTACTGTCTTTTCTAAGGTTATAATGAGTAATGAAGGTTGAATGCAGCACTTAAATATACTGCCTTACAAAAACTGATTCAATAGATGCTTAAATATGTAGTTCAGTTACAAACAGATCTTAGTTCAAGTGTTTATAGAAACAGAATATGAAGTAGGTTCTTCATTTGATCTTCCTTTTGGAAAACCACAGGTCAAATTCCCACTACATTTTGGATCACAGATTTTTAAGAAATTATTCTGATAGCGTGAGTGTAAATGAGAAGGGATCCCCATGGATGATCTCTGTAGGTATGAGGGGGTGCTCATTCTGAAATTACATGCAGAAAGCTACTTATAAACAATATTTGTATCCTCAGAATAGTCTTTGTACATTATAGCAATAATAAGAACATATATTCCATTGCAAGACTGGGCTGTCTCAGGAAAAGCAGTGCCTCCATTTGCAAAGGTCCAAGCAGTTGCCTTGAAGACCCAAATAATTTTCCTAACAAAAACAATAGCTTTATTCCTTCTACTTTCAATAGGAGCAAGACGTAGGCTACTTGACCTTTGTATTTGCTTTAGAGGTCTTCCCAGGAATTGAGCTGGATTCACTCATCTTTACAATAGGCAGACTATCACTCTGAAAAAGAAATACAGTTGTTGAATTCCTGGCTGTCCAAAATTTATATACCCGTACTGTATCATGCATGTGCACCCTTTAATATTTGCATACCTCATCCATGGCCAAGAGGGAAACGCAAAGCAAACAAGTGAAGTAGCTTAGATATGCTGGTCCAGTCAAAACTAAACAGCCAGAGTGACATGAGGCAAGTATTTACACATCACATATCTAATCAGAAAAAGTGTTTCATGCTTTGAAACTAATTGTGTAGCCTGTGTATTTTTGGAATACATATTTTACTTTTGATTTTAGGCTAAATTAATATTATAAGACACTGTTACTCTGTGCGTAGAAACCTCCAGTGAGAGAAAACAAAATACAATCTGCTGGGACACAGCCAGCTGACCCTGAAATACTGTCTCTCTGACTGATCTCTGTACTGTATCTTGTTCCCTGCCCAGAAGATCCTTCCAGTAATATTGTTTCAGAATAATTGGAAGCCACAGTCCAAGAGTGAGAGTGGATTTTAGCAGCACACACTGGGGCCTCAGTATATTTTATACATAGGCGTATGGCAACAGATTGGAGTAAAATGTGATACTACGTACTGGGGTTCTGTCTGTTTAAACGCACTGAACTACTGAATTCCAGGGGAGGGACAGAATCAACATTTTAGTTTTCAGGCCAGAATAGGCACCTGGGGGGAGTGAGAAAAAAGAGTTTCTGGAGCCTCAGAAGCTCACAGCTGATTAGTAGCAAATAGAAAAGTCAATCTTAGGTTCTGGTGTGGAGAAGAAAAGAAGTGGCGGGGCTCAGGAAGTATTTTTAAGGATTTTGTTATTTAGAGCTGATTAAAAGCAAGAAAAGAAGAACTGGAAATGAGTCTGCAGGGCACTAAATGTGAAGGATGACTGGAAAAATCAAATCAGTCTTTGGAAAGGAGTGAGACTGTAGAAAGAAGAAGGAGGAAAGATCAGAGAAGTTCTGAGGCATCGTGTAATTTCTCCACACACATCGTGCCTTCAGTTAACAGGGCACAGGACAATTCCGCCTGCCTTCCCCACTTCCCATTGGCCTCTTCTCCCTATGCAATCCACTCCTGCCAAGGACCTAGGTGCTTCTTCCTTGCAACTTTCTTCCTCTTCCTCCTATTCAATGCTTATGCTTGTCCGCTCTGATCCTCTGGAGAAGCCTTAGCTTGGCTCTTCACAGATTGGGTAGGTAAGGATCGGCCAGAACTGAATAGCCAGCTTGTTGCCAGTTCTCACACAATAGCCCACTCTTCACACTCTGCAACTGTTTCTCCTCCAGCAAACTCAGTTTCCCTTGATCTTGCAAAACAAGTATCAAGGTCACATGCTATTGTTTACTTTGGCTGTGCCTAGAAGTTAAACTTGCCAATGGCCTCTGGTATTGGTGAGAAAAGCTGCTGATTTCATCTGATTTCACTGAGTAAAACTTGAATAACTTCTTAGCAAACCTCATTTTCCTTGGGTGTTCAAATGAAGGTCAAATAAGCACTCGTTACCATTTTTTTTGCAGAGCTGTTTGGATCTCGGTGGTATTTGCACAGCAAGTTTAAGATGCCTGCTTCAGCTATTAGACTATATAGTAATATAAACACTGCTAGGTTCTTCTCTATTGCTCCCTGCAGATTAACATCTTTGAGAGATTTTTCTTCCACTCTCAAACAAGGCATAATTATAATCACAATAAACCACATGTAAGCCTTTGGGGAAAATTCTGTTGTAGCTAGAATTAAGGACATTATTGACTGAACCAGATGGGCAGCATTACGCTATTTAAACGATTTCATTTGCATATGTATGCTGTGAAAAATTAGGTGTAGAACAGCTAGAGGCAAAGCTGGCTGTAACCTTGTAGCATATTAACTGTCATTCAGATTTTTTAAGTGTAAAAAGTATGTAGTGAATTCTTCATATGAAATCATAGACTAAGGCTTATTGCCATTTAACAAAGGGACAACAACTTAATTGCCCCAGAGCATAGTTCATCGTCAGGAAAGCATTCGGTCTGGGGAGAACAGAGTGTGCTGTGCTATCACTGGCTCATTCATATTGGAATATGTACCAATTTAATAAAGATGTTAATCAGCTATTATAGCAAATGTTGAATTTGCCCTTTCTGTGGGCAAGGGCAGATCTGTGTTAACTGCTTGTGTGTGAGATAATTACAATTAGTCACCATATTTAAAAAGATATGGTGCATTACCACATTAAAGGATAAGTTCATTTACTATCTTCTCACCAAAGAGATTCAAAGGAACACAGAGTTTGTCAAATAGCTGGTTTTGAATATCAGCAGGGAATCTTAAAAAAGATGTCTAGCTGGAATGCATAAGTGAGTTGTCTTGAATCAGGACATCTGTTAGCACTCCTCACCACTGCCTCTCACTTTTCTGGCTCTGTTAATCTGCTTTGGGACTCATGATGGAGAAACTTGTGACTAGTTTTCTGTCACGATAACACTCTCTCCTGATGGATCTTCTGTAATGTGTTTGTACCATTAAATATTCATTAATAAATTGCAGACATTAAGAAATGAGACGAATTCTCTATGCTTTATAGTAAGACCTAATTACAAACTAAGAATAGAGAGCATGTTCATCTCCCTTATGGTCTCCTTATTTTATATAATCCATAATTGACTAGCTACTAATCCACATTTTTATTCAGAGAAAATTGCAGGTATGTAGTTAACAGAGAAAAAAAAACAACATTTTTAATGCCAGCTCTACTTACTGTAATCCTGGATAAAGCACATTTTGTTGTACACTCTTCAGATGGTGGTCACATTCTATCTTAGCCTGAAAGTTCCCTATAAACCAGTTTTAACTTAAGTTGTTGAACCTAATCACAACACCTGTGCTCTTTTCCTTATTTTTCTGTATTAAGAGTTGCCCTTAAATATAAATACCAACATTTTCCTAAGAGATAACTAAAAGCATAGATTTACATATTTCATAGACATTTACCTGGTCTGATTATGTAATGCAAGTCCTTCTTTTTGAAGAACTTGAAAATCTCTATCTAGGAGTAAATGCTATAGGAAGAGCCACCATTGCTGGCCAAAGGAAGCATTATGAGAGTTTTGATTTCAATTAGTGTGGAAATTTTGTATTACCAGTCAGCTATTTTGATTTCTTTGCATGTAATCCAGAAAAAAACACATCAGGGCAATCCGAAAAGTTATAAGAAGATAGGAAGGAACCTTTTTTTTTATGCATGCTCCTTGGAGGGATTGCAGTATAAAAAAGTAGTAAACTTTTGACCATTTGATCCAAAGACATAAACAGACTCCCACTGACTTTAATTAACTTTGGATTAAGTCGTGGACTACTGTAGCTTCTTACTGGTTAATGAGGTGAAGTTACGGATTTTCAAGTACTTACAGTCTGTTTTATGAGTAACTTCTGAATGAGTAACCTATGTAAACAAAAAGAGAATCTATGCTTTGAACTCTAATTTTTAAGAAACTTATTAATGAATGAATTTAAAACACCTTATCTTTTCAGATTTGACTTTAAAAAAAAAAAATGGAGTTCTTACAATTACCAAAGATGTTTTGGGAGATAATCAGGGTTTCCAAGCATGTCCAATTATCAGTGCAACGGAAACAACTAGAGTAGAACAGGAAAAACTGTATCTCCTGTGGCACAAAACCGGCCAACAAATTATAAACTTAAGAAAAAGACAAAATCTGAGATGTAAGGAAAAAGGGATTGAAGATATGGTCAGTGACGTGCTTATTAATGCAGATTTTGCTTGGTTAGGATTGCTTATCTGTAATCCAGCTTTTGTGGATTTTTGACTGGAACAGCAAAGCCCCATTTTTATCACCTGATTGGTAATAATAACAATCATAGTCATATCTTGGTACATTTCATACAAATAACTTCAAATTTTCTTCCAGTCTGTATCTTATTAGCTAAGATACGTAACATAATTAGATATCTTATCTATTATATAACAGCTACCATACATGTGAGTTATAATATATGTGAAATGAGCAGTGTATATAATATCCAAGAGAAGAGATTTTGTTGCTCATGACAGTATTTATTGTATGTCAACCACACAGGTTAGCTGACTGCTACACCTAATACCTGACTTTGTGAGACAGTCTAAAAAAAATACGTTCATCAATAAATTTACTGTTGTGCTTGTGTGCTGGCAATTATCCATAAATATTCTCAGAATTTTTTATACACGCAAATGCTTTGAAATACAGGTCCACTCAAGCTGTGAGTGTTGCAATTTTAAACTGGCACTGGCCCTCTTTCCCACTGTTCCTAAGTGCTTTAGGGATGAGGATCTAAAGACAGTATAGAGATTCAGCCTCTGCTTTGCATTTCTCTGTTCTATTTGTAATTAGAGCTACAAAGGAAAAGCTGGACAAGGATGTGAATATTCTGAGTTCATCTTGGAGAATTCTTGGTTAGGAATAAACTTAATTTCTCCTTTGATCATCTTTCATTTATTTTATTAGGATGGTAAAAAATGGCAATTAGCTGACCTGTAAAGGAATGAAGGGAATAATAATTTAAAAGTTACTGAGAGATCCCTTTGTCAAACTGAGTCTCAGATCAGGTAAACATTTTTTGGAAACTCATTAAGATCTAGCTACTCTGTGTGCTAGTCCATAGATATCAGCTATGGGAGCAGGTCCGAGGTATGCTTTATAGGGTCCTTTGACTCTTCCTAAAGTGTTTTTCTTTTATTCCTTTGGGGTGGAGGGTAAGCAGCCAAAGTATAGGGTACTGTTCTGTAACTCATCTGAACAATATGTGGAAGGTATACATGCCATACCTTATTTCTATTTTACTTCAACATAGAAGGATAGATTTAACTCATGTCTGATTTTTGCAGTCTTTACTAAGTAAGAAATTAAGGCTTTCTCTCTCAGTAACATGCAGAGTGTAAGAAAAAAATGAAGGTATGTTAATTCGTCAGTGTGTATCTGTTAATACCTGCTGAGCGATTTAAGGGCAAGGATTAACTTTACTCTGAATATGTGAAAAATTGTAAGTAATGGTACTAAAATAATCAGAGGCTGGGAGAATAATTTTAAGTAGATCCTACCAGCTCCTATCTAGCATTCCTGATGTCATCCCTGCTACAGACCAAGAAGTTGTGACAGTGGGCAGAACATACCCCATGGATTCAGTCTCCAGACAGGGAACTGTCAGAAGTTTTCAGTATACCACACGAAGTGATTCATAATTCTCATGGAGAAGGGATAGATGGGCACAACAGTGTTGTCAGTTCTAATTTCATTTCAGATAACACTACATTACTATCTGCATTATTTTCCAAATGTCTGCTTGCAGACCTCATCGCTAATTATGTATCCTGCTGAAAGAAAACAGTTGTAGCATTAGAGCTATCATACAGTAAATGGTAAAACACAACATTAAATCACAGCTGAAGTTGGGCTCTTAAAAAATGGTAGATTTAAGATTTATTGTGCAGCTATAATTCACTCTGTATGTGCCCATCTGTTGTGACTTGGTGCCTAGTTATACAGCTACTATATATTTCCCATTTGGTTGCTATCTTAATCAGTATTCAATTTTCCTTTTTCTTTGCTATTATTATTTCTGTGTGTGGCCTCATATTATTGACTCACCACTTGTCAAAATCTGTCTGAGAATGAATTATTAATATCTTTGGCACATACTTTGATACTATCTATATCTTCACAGTTATTATTAGTCCATGTTCACAACAATCACACAATTACAGAAGCACAGAATTGTGTGGGTTGGAAGGGACCTCTGGGGATCATCAAATCCAACCCTCTGCTAGACCAAATTCCTTACAGGAATCCTTGAAATCCTTTCAGATGAGAGAATATTATCACATTCAGAAGGAAGAATGAGGCACAGACAGTTAAAGGATCTATTGATTTGTGGTATCTAATCTAAGACAGACAGGAGTCTGCAATATTTAGCATGAAGTAGCATCACAGCCAGACTGCTTTCACAATCACCTTCAAGTACAGTTCTGAGTGCCCACGCTGCTTTAGGCCAGGCTTTGACTTTCCAGGTCAGACCCACTGCAGTCAAATAAGGCATAGGCTAATGGATTCAGGTACTTGCCTTTTTCCCCACATCTGGAGGTAATGACTGCAGGGGGACTGTATCTGATAGCACAAGGGATCTGTCTAGTCATTCTGTAAATGGGGGCACTTAACTCCATATTAGTTTGGGCAAAGGGCAGAGCTGACATGTAGCAGTCTCCTATGACAGCCATTTTAGAGGCAGAAAGCCTCCCCTTGATGAATTGGCCCACATGTGAGTTGTGGACATAAAGGGTAACAAGTTCTGAAAGACAAGTGACAGCACTATATTTTAGAGACCATTAATACCTTTTGCATATGCAAACGAGGCTGAATTTTGCACGTAGGCATCTGATATGTATGAGTAATTGATATGTGCAAGCATCTTTTTTAATCACATTACCAGGGTGTCTAAATGCTTATGTCACACATCGGTGTAGATGGAAATAAGCCTACAATATGTGAAATCAAACCTGGACATTTTAGATCATTAAATTAAAATTATTATCAGTGTATGCAAAGTGACTTCAAAGGCTGAGAGAAATTAAATGTCTGCTGATTTACATAATTGCAGTATAGGACCACAGTAGTAGAACAACTATAAATCAATTCTCCAGCTGACAGAATTGTTTTTACGTGTGTCTTTATGCAATATAGTCAAGATGCTTCAGTGATTTTTGGAAGAAGTGAGAAAATGGGAACAAAATGGGAACAAAAAGAAGTGAGAAAGTGGGAAACTGAATGTGATCTCTGAAAACATGTGAGAGTCCTCTTGCAAAGAGGCTGCTGCTTTTCTATGGTGCCAGGGCAGTTTC
Source organism: Numida meleagris (assembly GCF_002078875.1). Classification (NCBI taxonomy): domain Eukaryota; kingdom Metazoa; phylum Chordata; class Aves; order Galliformes; family Numididae; genus Numida; species Numida meleagris. Next base: position 16,682,683 of record NC_034438.1, read on the forward strand.
AGAATTACAGGATTACCAGTCATTTGCAGGTTGGTCCCAAATGTCTATTGCTATGCAGCCTTTGCATGTTAGCCCTCCCAGAATTACAGTTCATAAAAGAGCTCAGTTCATTACTATTGTTTGCTCACTGATTACTAGCTGCTCTCTATGGGTTTGTATACCCAGAAAGCATGAAGCACGGTTTGAAAACTGAGGCATTAATTCTTGTTCCTGAGCCAAAAAGAGGCCTCTCTCCAAATTACACAGATTCAGGCAGGAGAACTAAATCAAGAGCAACAAACAGATGGTAACAAAGTAGACCCTGCTACCTTACTTCCCAGAGAGCAATTGGGAAGCATCCCCTTTTCACTTAGGTCATGTCCTTAACTCTGAAGTATTGTAAGTAAAAAGCACAAAACCATTGCCAAAATGAAACCTAACATTGTGGGAAAAAAATGTCATAGGCCGTAAACCACTTGCATGTGACTTAATAGTCTCTCATTGTTCTTAATCCTGTTATTGTTTTCTTTGCTATTTGTTTCCAGAGCAAAAGTTCAGCAGTAATAGAGAAGGAATAGCTATGAGAGACTGTGGAATCCACCCAAAACTGCCTGGTAGTTCTGCTATGGGGATAGTGCAGTGTAGCAAGCAGATGAACCCAGTCACTCATTACTCAATAACCAGCTGCCTTTGGCTGCTATCATCCAGTATATTTCGCTGACTGAAAGCTTGTTTGTACACTAGTAATCATATATCTTATGTTTCAGAACATTCTTCTCTATCCATTTCATCTTTCTCTCCCTTCTTCTGCCTCAGACTTCTTTACCATCCATCAGACATTCCTTGTGTAAGTGAAAATATTTTGAACTGATAAAAAATGCCAGCAACACTAACTCATTTGACCCTGTGTCAGAGTCCCCTCTGTGGCTGTGGTTCTGCTTATAGTTAACTCTTCTGAATGGTCTTCCTCTGGCTTTGCTCATGCCTCACGCAGAGAAGCCTCACCTCATTCTACAAACAACAGACTCCACCATTTTGGCTATCTCTAAGCAGCTTTGAGTGGCCACGAAAGAAAAGCTGCAGTGAATATGAAATAGCTAGCATACTTAGAAATGCCAAGTAAAGATCTGAATTATTTTTGAAAACTTCTCTCCAAGAATAGGTAATCACTTAAAAACCTGTATTACAAATATGACTTATGAACTATCCTCTTAGCCTACACAGACCTAATTTACCTAGTCAGTATGGCAAAGACTAATATGGAAAAAAAGGAGCTTCTACTGTGAAACTAGAATAGTTCCTATAACATGGGAGTTAAATCTGACTTTATAAACATTAGAGTGCTCTCATGATCTCTCTACAAATATTTTATTTCTTGCACAACATATTATCTAAACATAAACCTTGGCACAATAAAGTTGAATTAAGAGTCTTCTGACCTTCAGTAGAGCAACACACAAGCAGTAGATCTTCCAGATCTTGAACAGCAATTCTGCTCTATAATACAGTAAAAATAGCTATATTGATAAATATTTGTTGGAAGGAAAGTACTGTAATAATGGAAAGTGTTACCGCACCTAACAATGAGGTGTCTGGTTGAATTTTATAGATGTTTGCATAGATCACTGCCTACAGGGAGAGACAAAGAGATTCTGCCAGTATTGTTACATGATATAATGATTTTTCTGGAAAGAAAAACTAGTCTCCCATCACTTTTTTCCAACCTATGTGGCATGGTTTTAAATGGATGGGATTTCTGCGTATATGAGAGTGTACAAGGCAGGACAGAAAATACGATTTCAGATTTTTAAAATATTAAAATACATCATCAGAATTTTAAAGCAGGAGAAATAACAGTTCTGATGTTTTCAGAAATAACACATTTCTGGAAGTATAGACTACTCATGTTTATGAAATATTTTAACTGCCTGAGTCTTGTAAAGTAAGACTCACAGATATTTGTGGTATTAATATGTGGCCAAGTACTGTCTTCTGAGCTGAGCCGGTACTATGAGAGAACACACAATTTTAGAACTCACATGGATGATAAATTTAAAATTATTAACATAAATTCAGCATTGATGTACACATTGTACAACTCCAGTGAAGACAAAAGGATTGTGTAGTTCATAGAACAGAATTTGGTGTTCAGACACAACTGAAAATCTGTCTACAAAAAAGAATTTTTAACATCTGAGACTTTACCTCCTCTGCAACCTTCCAGATATCTCTAAAGTCAGAAAATTAAGAAAGTCTGAGAATATTGTTCTACTTCCAGTACTGAAGGAATTAACAGTTCTGACATGGAAGCCAAATGTGGGTTGGCTTTCTCCATGTGGACGGGGAAAGTAGTATTTATGCTGCTGAATTATTATTGGCTTTTCTTCTAAGACTGGAAAACTGTGGGAGCTAACTGCAATAAAAATAGGTGGCACATAGAAATGATACTTGACTACCACTGAATTTCACATCATCCACTGAGTCAGCGTATGAAGACAGCAGAGCTGGGTCACTGTCAATCTACTCTCAGTCACTATAAAATTGTGATTTTGGGGCAAACCTTCAGCTCTCACTTTTTACCCCCTCAGTCTCCAGCAACTGACTCCTTATCAGTTACAGATTTTTGTAATTTAAGTTAATAGCCAAGATACATTAACATAAAACAGTACATTTATGTGACTTCAGAAAGGAACTGTTCACTAACCACAGCAAGCTCTTCCTGTAGATCCCTCACACATCACAGCAGTCGCTCTTTAAGGACTCTGGATGAGATGCCTTCACCCTGGAATAAATATCTTTCAGAGCAATGTGTCAACTCTCAGACTCATCAAATTTTGGACTTGAGATTCTTGGCTTGGCCCTAGGGCCATCACTCATCTTGGTGATGCATGGTGGAGGTAACTTTTATGATATTTGGAGAGATTTTCATGAAATTTGATGCCAAAATAGAAACTCATGGGGCTACTCTCAGTTGCGCCTATAAGGCACATTCAAAAAGGATGCAGGATGCAGCAATGCACAATGCCTTAAACCGGTGACTTCATTCAGCATCCATTGCCAAAATCAGAAACATTTTCTAAAGCCACAAGCTGCCTTCATATCAAGTGCCATTCAGCTGGTATTTCACTGTTAGCAAATACTCAGAAAGTATTGCCTATAGCTCTAAAATTTTCTGCATACATAGGAATTTTCATTCCATATCAAGCTTTTTAGTTTTGACTCCAGCCATCATATCATAATATAATATTTTAATCGTATCTGCACAATGAAGTGTTCACTCATAACTTTGGTCCCTTCCAACAATGCAATATACTGAAATTTTTAAATCTCTAAATTCAGTTAGCAAGTTGAATTATCATCTTCCAAATAAATGTTTTGACAAACACATCTAGAGCTTCAGAACATCATATCTGTTCCATTCACTACAGCTACTTAACTTCAGCATTAACTTTGTTCTTGGGAAAAACCGTAAAAATTGAGATCAGTTTTTCTCTGTGCTATTTATAGGTTAGCACATTTTGTGTGTAATATAGCTTCTAGATTTTCCAGCTCTTATCCTTAGAATTCCTAGACAGTACCTAATTGTAAGCAATGGAAATGTTCCTACTCCCAGGACTTCGTAGGTAAGATTTTCAGTACTTTTATTACTTGTAATAAGGTGGTCAACTTCAAAACAGGAGAAGTTGAAGATCTGATCCTTGGGATAGGAGTTTCACATCCTATTGAAGCAAGCGAGGACTTGCTATGAAGTTTAAACAGATACAAAATAAATAAACCAGCCTTTTTGCTCTTGAGTTACGTAATGGGTGGCAAACCTGTCCATGGCAAGCAGGGTGGAACTAGACGATATTTAAGGTCCTTTCTGCCCCAAGCCATTCTATGGTTCTATGGTTTCTATTAAGTCTCAGGGCAAGACTTCACTAAGAGAGAGGAGCAGGAAATCTGAAAATTAGCATTCTTCTTGGAACACTAGTTAATATTTAAGTGGTGATAATGTTTCTCTACCAAGAGTGCATTTGATCCCACTTTCAAAGGCAAAACAGAGCTTTCAATCCTTTAGGTGCATTATTCTCTTTTAATTGTTCACTTCCTCTACTATTTTTCTATATAAAATAACATTATTGCACTTCCTCAAGAATTTTTGGCACGGAGATACATTTGCCCCTAAGATGCATAAAAATGTACAAAAAGTAAGCCATGTGAATAAGAAAGCAAATACTTGTAAAGAGCTCCATGAATTCACTTTAAAATACATTTCATAGTAATTTGAAACTTACAAATAATTATTATACAAGTTGCATTTTTATTCCTTCACTGTTCCACATAGAATCTGTTCCAACAGAAGCAGCTGTTGTGCTTTTGTCCTTCATCCTTATCTTTCATCTGCCCCTCCTTCATCTCAACACATCAAACGAAAGTCTTGTAATAGTGGATGTAATGTGTCAACATGGTAGCCCTCTCCATATGAATAATATTTCTTACATAGTTTCCTAATAAATAAGCTTGATTCTTGGTTCTTGAACTTTCTTGGTGTAAGAACTGAGATTAGCTTTCCACTTCTTAACAAGCTCCTAAAATCAGGAGATGGAGTTTACAGTTGCAAGTGGCATCGGTGCCCTGAAGGGATTTTCCAAGACACTGGGCAGACCCTGCCTTTTCCAGGTTTTGAAGGACATGACTCACAGACCGTAGCCTTCTTTCAGTTAAGTTGACCGTGTAACAACATAGCCCTTATAACCTGTGAGTAGTTTTATAACAGATCATGAAGCCCTGCTGCAGAAAATTATGTTGTGATTCACTGCCCAAAGTTAATACTGATTACAATTAATGAAAAGAATCTTCAGGATTTCTTGAAAACAGAACACCTGATATATGCTGATGACACAATTGCTGTAGTTGTGATCAAGTTTTTGAAAGCTTTAGAGCTTAACTATATCCAGATCTAACAATCCAGTTAAAAGGGCAACTCACACGTCTGACAAGTATTGGACTAGAAGTGACACAAATAAGAGACAGTATTTTTATTTTTCTCTACTAAAATATATTAAATACCATGTAGAAAATTGGTCTTTACCATACAGTTTCCACGTGTGTCACTCTACGTTCCTTTCTCACATACATTTTATTTTGCTATGTACCTTTTCACTATCACCACAAAGCTTGAACTCTCACATTCAGTACAAGAGAGTCGGCAATATTAAAAGCTGGGTAGTTCTACTCTTCATTAGGTTTCTTATGCATTGCCAGGTTTAGTGAATACATCCATTTTGAATCACATGTGAACTAGATCACAAGGGACCTCCTTGATCACTTTTGGTAAAATTAATTGCAATACTCTCTCTGAATCCACTTGGATAATTATATGCATTGCATTTGAATATAACATGTTAGCTTTTGCTAAAAGAGTTCTTGTTCACTTCATCCTGCAAGGCTTTCCTCTTTTTTCCCTTTCAGCAATTACTAAATTTTGATGTAGTTGAAGTACATCTGTTTGAGAAATCAAACATGCAGAGAATTGCAACAAAGCAATCTATTATGTTGAAGTTGTTGTCATGTCTGTGTTTCTTTAAAATATTCACTAAAAAAATGTTGTTCTCACAAGCTCAAGCACATTACGTCTTTCCGTTTAGATTACAATACATCTTTATCAGGATTGCTGCTTTCTGTATTTTCCATGAGTTCAACATCAATTGAATACTTATTCCCCCCTCCAAATTACTAAGAAAGAAGCTTATATTAGCTTGTAAATTCCCTGTTGTAAATTTAAATTTTGTGGGTTTCCTTCTTTATTTTGTCTTCCCATACAAGTATTTCACAGACTGCAGGGAGTCTATGAAACTGAATTGTATTTGAGCAGCTGTTTTCCTGTTTCACCTCGAGATGGCGGTGCGACACACTTATAACTAACTTTCTCATGCATAGCTGTTGCAAATTGCCAGTGCATGTAATGTTTTTCAAAAGGCCGGGGGGGTAGGGGAGAAAACAAAGATACTAAAGCTATAAACATGTGCTATCATGCAAAAAGAAAGCATGCGTGACAAGTGCAAGGCATCTGTAACTACTTGCCTCACTTCAAACAGATTTTGCACAGAGCAGTTCTGCTGTACTACCCAAATCGTTCTGCGGTTTCCTGTGTGTGCTGTAAATTGGGCATGATGTGCTCAGTGTGGTGAGTGACACTGGGCAAGTTGTTCAGATACACCTCTGTGCTGTTTGACACACCTAGGAAAGAAAACTAGAGAGATGTGAGTTACCGAGCAGCCAATGAGGGACATTCATTCTCTTCTTGTTGCATCTGCTCACTCCATGCAATATCCTGCTGATTTCCATTTTTCCCCTCACTTTTATGCACTTGCACTTTAAGAGAAGTGTTCTGTATCTTCTCTGCAGCCCCATTTGAGGTCTTTGGCCCCTGCCTCTGTGACACCTCTAGGCCCTCACAGACATGGATACTGCTTGTGGGCCCACGTCATTGGCCTGTCCCTGTCCCTGTCCTTGTCCTTGTCCCTGTCCCACATGCTCCTGACACATGGTGCTGCCATGGATGCCCACCCAGTCTGCCCTGGCTCTTTTCTGGTCCTGCTTGGCCACTTTCAGCCCTGTCAGGAACGTGAGCAAGATGGGATCCTGCACTGAGGGTGGCTAACTCACTGAGCATGCAGTACCAGCCTCACACACAAGAGAGCAGGAACGTACTCTTCAGTATGAGAATTTAAAATCATAGAAGCATAGAATAACCGATTGGTTTAGGTATGAAGGGATATTAAAGCTCATCTAGTTTGAACTCCTCTGCTGTGGGCAGGGCTGCCCCCACCAGCACAGGCTGCCCAGCACCCAACCAGCCTGGCCTTGAGTGCATCCAGAGATGAGCACCCACAGCTCCTCTGGGCAGCCTTTCCCAATGCCTCACCACCCTCTGAACATCTGCCTAAGATAATCTATCCTCTTTCAGTTTAAAACCATTATACCTTGTCCTATCGCCACATGCCCTTGTAAAAAGTCCCTCCCCAAAATCACCTCAGGAGTCACCTGATATGGAAATACATTGCTGGACTGATATGTACAATACATATTTGCAGTTTGGCCTAAACATCAGAAGTCCTTCAGTGTTATACCACTGTGTGTATATTCAAATCTGAAAGCCTGGAAATGTATTCCAAATTAATGGGATGTTTGTATTTCAGGGGAGAATGTTCTTCTGGTTGAGGCACTCTCCTTGTTACCAGTGAAAAGGTGAGAAAGATGGAGCTAATTACTGAGGCCTTCAGTGGAAAAGAGAGAGAAAAAGAGACTGGAACCTAGGAGAAACAAGGACGAGAGAGCACAAAGAAGTGAGGCTACACAGCTACATTACCAAAATCTTTCTCAGTCCCATAGAGTAGAAAAAGATCCTGTAAACATTTGTACAGCATTGCATAAGATATCGGTTTAGTGGGGTATTCAAAGCATCTTTCATGCTAACTAGACCAGAAAGACCATTCCAAATGTACTTGACATAGACATTTGAAAGACTAACACAGCTGTTACTGGATATGGATGTAGCTGTCCCGCAGTAAGCTGTACTGGAATTGTTTCTCTTTGCAGTTGAAGTGCGAATAAAGCTTAATTTTTTTTTCAATGAAGAAGATGGAAAAAATAAAAATAATAATAAAAAATTAATGCATTTATTAATGAAGTAAAGTAAAACGAGTCTATCATCAGAGAATTCAGTAGGGACAGCAATAACTTTCAGCAGTTTCTAAAAGCATTACAGCACAACCAACCATATATCACTACACTTGAGGGTTAAATTTTCCTCATCAATTGAATCACCAGCTTGCAAAACAGAAAACAGCTGCTGAACAGATAATGGTCTACATCCCAGGTTATTTTCATCCCTATTTAGGAAACCACACATGCAGAGTTGCATTTTTAAATGATTTCTAGAAGACAGTTTGAGAAAAGCCAATAACTGCATAAAGAAGCATGTCTCTCTTCCTTCTCACAATGCTAGAGTCAATGAGTGAACATTCAGAAGTTATCTCAAACATCTGATCTACCTTTGAAAATTTCCTCACATTGCAATGCAGCCTTCACGAGTCTAAAATACAATTGAAGAACCTTAATTATTCATACATTCAGTATTCCTGCTCTTTTGTCAACTCAGTAGAGAAGTTCATTTGTGATTTCTATTGAAATTCAACTGCCTATTTCTGCATAAGCCTACCATCCCTTAGCAAACAAAGATGGCATATAAACTGGCTTACCATTCTCATGACATTGAAGGATGTAAGACCATGAGAGAGAGCTCTAAAGAAAAAAAGACAAACAAGAAGGAATGAAAGTATCTCATCTGATAATTTCTAGCACCAGTGCAATTTAGGAAAATAATGAATTTTCTAGCAAACAGTAAATTTGGAAGGTTCAAGCTGGTAAGCCCCAGAAAATTAAAGCTTCTGAGACAACATGATAGCCATTAAGGATCTGAAGTCGTCTTTACATACTACTAGGAAAAAATTGCCTTCTCCTGGAAGCTGTGAAGCACGAGCCTTCACAGTAAGTTCCTGGCACTCTTGAGCCTGACTCCCTGGCATGCTGTGGGAGACTGCTGAATTTGTAGGTTACTACAACCGTCATTTTCTCTCTCTAGGCAGGGATGGTTATGTTTCTCTCCTTCCTCCAATGAAGTTGTGCACAAAAGCCTATGTTTCACCTATGTAAAACAACTGCAACAACATCTAATGCACTTTAATGTATAGCTTGCCTAACCAAAAATACACACTATTACTGCTGTCAAGCTAGTTAAACTTCTTGCCTTTGTACAATGCAATAACTGTATTTCCATTAGAAGAAATACAGTTAATGTCTGTTGCGATATATACTTTAGAAAAACTGAATAATTAAATGCCCATTTAAATATCTTTCAAATTACTTGTCTACTCATTATTTACAAAAACAAAGAGCACTATTGCAATCACTAGAGGAGCATTGCTTTTTCACTTTAGTACTTACGCATGGAAGCACATATGAAAACTGTTGATGCCACTCAAGACCGAAGGACTATAAATAGTTCTCTGTTGTTAGAGGAGAGGAGATGAAACAGGTCTTATGGCACTGGAGCACAGCACGTCCTATCAAGTGACTGTGCTCTGCCTGTGCTAAAAGTGAGAGGTGACATCAAGAGATCAGCTAGCCTGTGAGTAAGGCACACGCCTGGAGAAAATTTGGTCTAACTGTAGGTTCCCTTAGGCAGCACAAACACAGCAACTTGCCTTTCTGCCTCAGCAATGGCAGAAGCTGTTATAAGACACTGGGTGGAAACTCCTGTACGCTATCAAGAACAGTTTGCTGCTGAGGAGCTGGAAGAACACAAACTGAATCACTCTCTCTATGCTTTGCCAGGACCTTTTACATCTGCACTGAGCAGAAGAGGACAAATTGTGGAAAGTACAGATGGGGCTGAGACAAGAGGCCAGAAAGAGGAAAAGACAGGCTTTCAGGTCTTGCTGGATGTTGTGCAATTTCGCCCTGAAGATATCATTATTCAGACTTTTGAAGGCTGGCTCCTGATCAAAGCTCAGCACGGACCCAGGATGGATGAGCATGGCTTCATATCCAGAAGCTTTACCAGACAATACAAACTGCCTGATGGAGTGGAGAACAAAGATTTGTCTGCGCTCTTCTGCCATGATGGCATTTTGGTTGTTGAAATGAAGAACTCGGTGGGAATTAATTAGAGTCTTGTCCATAGTTTATTGGTGAGAGAAAATTGTTCTTAATATAACAAATGGTATCATTCAAGCAATGCTGTAGAGTGTAGAAAGCATGTGGCAGTATTTATATTACAGAAAAGGAAAATAATCATATATATTTTTCAGTATGCTAAATTTGTTTTTTGATGTGAAATGTTAGACCACTTGCCTCCAGCTAAGCATGTGCTGGAAAGCCAGACTTTTTGAACATGAGAAATGTGATTTCTCATACTAATCACAGTATGAGAAAAAAGTATATACTTGATAACATTGAAATAAAGCACGTTTAAGGGTTCATTTAAGGATTCGTGTTTCTAAGCAGGAAGTATTTGTAATATATATTCATAATCATTAAGGAAGCAATAAACAGGTTGTGAGTTTTATGTAAATCTCATTTATATACCAAAAATGTTTTATAACTTTTTTAGAACAAGAGGACTATCAGGAAAAAAATTCACTGTTCAAATTTATAAACAAAATATTCTTGAGAGAGTACATTTTAGATGTGTTACATATTTGGAAGTATACAAAAAGAAAATAATCACTCACTACCTTTGTTTGAAAATACAGTAAGTAGAATTGATACTTTCTGTCAAAAACAAAGGAATTATTGCAAAAGATTTAGAAAGCTGTTTTTGTTTAACATATTCAGATAACTGTTAGCAACGGATGAAAAAATATATTGCTTACAAATACCCAAAGGACCAAACCATTCTGTGTGAAGCCCTGCTAATAAGAAGGCACTACTGTAGTACGTATGCCTTGATTATTATTCACTGTCTGGTTGATCAATCAGATGAATATTTTATTCTCTGTGATCCTTGGCAATGTAGGCTGACATGCCCCAACTGTATCTTGAAGAGAAAAGCTTTCTGCTAACTTTTTCTCTCACTCTCTCTATGGGCACTACATAGATCCAATATTAAGGGAAAGAGCGGGAAGGAGTTCTTACTACAGATACAGGTCTAATTTCTCTCCCAGTTTCTCTCATCTAAGAAAAGTGGTAGACATTGAAAAACATCCGCCCACTACACCTAGTATCTAGACTTCTCAACATTTAAAAAATGGTCCATGTGAATTTGCAAGTGCTCAAACATTTGAGAATATCTACAGTTGCAAACTGAACTGTCTCCTTTCACATATATTGGAGATAAGTTTGACTGCTGTGCTATGAATAGTAGAAGAATGTGGAATGGAAAGTGCCAAGTTAAATACAGACTCTGTATGATAGCCATCTGCTATATGGCCAAGTGAAAAACATATTCAAATGAAATTGAATACCAATACGATTCTAAGACTATGAAAAAAAATCTGATGAACAAAACTGTGGCTCTCACCAGCTGAAGCCAGAGAGTTCTTTCAGTTTTAAACAAAGGCCAAAAGCTTCTACTTCTGCACATGTCCATTCATTGGAATGATTTATGTCATGATTGTTTAGACTTGATGGCATTTGAAAGCAGTTCACTCAGAAAAATGAAGAGTCCAATTCTTGTATTTTATTTCGTATTTGTACTAAACTGAAGTTTGTACCAAAAAAATGCAGAATAAGACCTGGATTGTAAATTTCCATAATGAGCAATTATTTTGTTGTTGTTGTTGTTGTTGTTTTTAGTTGAGTAGAAGTCAGAAACAGCTATTTTCTACAAAACCAGGCTAAATGAAATCATATATCCCATATTTTCATTCAGCCCACACTTCTACCTTATATCGCCTGTGTTTAGGCAATATAAGGTAGAAAGTTAGGTCTGCATCTAAACACTTCTGAGTCAAGAAGCTTCCTCAGCCAGGAATCTTATGGAACACATAACAGGGATTAAAGACCGTGAATTCTAAATGCAGGTCTGGATTTAAACTTTGCACACCAACTTTATAAAACTCACATGTTCAGATTCGTGATTTCCACATCAACTTATGGCACAACTGATGGGATACAGCTCAGAGTGACCAGTTCATAACCTGCTTTGATGGCTTTTTTTCTCTGTTTACAGAGAATTTTGTAAATTTGATCATTTAAAATGACAGATAAATATAAAAATGACTTAGCTTGTGGTATTTATTGCCCTAGAGATTAAAAAAAAAACACATTTTTAAAAGAAAAAAAAACCACACACACATAACTGACTTAATTATTTTAAATTAGATCACGATTAAACTACTGGAAACTTGGCAAGGAGTTGGATGAGAGACAGACAAAATCATACCGTCTACTCCATGTGTAAATGCCATGGTCCTGCCCATATCTGCCTGCCTCAGAAAACAGGAGAACATTTGACATTTGGCTGCCTCCATTGTCTCTTCACAAGTCCAATTCTGTACTTGCTGATGACGCTGTCCATCCAAACACAGAGGAATGTACTGACCCAAATGCATGAAGGTTTGCACACAGCCTTGTTTCGTCTTCTTCATGAAAGCCCTAGTCCATGCTCCCTCATGGGTGGGAATAGCAGCAGTGTGATGGCGAACTGAGACCACGCTGTAATACAGACCTGATCCTAACTCCCATAACGCAAAGCAGAGGGAAGTGATTCTGTCATTTGTTTCGCTTATTGAAAGCTTTGAGATGAATGATCTCTATATGTTCACCAGAACAGCTTCAAAGTACCTGGCAGAGCTCTTCTGAATTTTCTGTAAGAAACTGTTTCCATTCATCATATGTGATGTTTGACTTCAATACAATGAAATGCAAACATCAAGAAGAGAGCTGTAAATACTGCTCATGGACAGTGGAATGAGAGATTTGTACACAGCAAAAGGATTTCAGAACAGTTACAGCTTAAGGCAGGTTTAAGGCACACTGATTTAATTAAATTAAGGACTCTATCTGCAAAATCCTGGCCCAGAATAACCAATACATGCTGTAGCAAGTGGTGCAGAGCAACTTACTGAGCCTTCTCTGCTCCCATCAGTGAAGGATTACCTTTGTAATTGATTGGGCTGTTCTTCCAAATTGAGTCAAGATGATTTCATGCGTGAATCTAATCACTGTGAGAAATGCTTTCATAGAAGAAGAAAATGTCTCAATGTCAGCACAAGTTGCCAAAAGCAAGGTCACAAGCATATTTCTGGGTGACCCCTGTGAGCAGAAGGCCCACAGATGCCTTGGACTTTGAGGAATCACCTTGCCTTTTTATAGAATCTGCCTTGTCCAGGGCATTTGAGACAACACTGCACAACCTGATACTTGCAGTGCAGGGAATTGAGGCTGACATGGCACTCATCATCCACTCAATAACAGCTCAGCTACAGCTCTCAATATTGGAATAGAGGAAAAGAAACCTCTGTGGTAACTGTGGTAACAAAATTCCGTTTAAGAGGAACAGGTCTTTCATTCCTTATTCAGTACAGAGCTGGAAATCAAAATATGCTTTTTATCTGAGTAACACAAGATTTATCTTCTAATGGAAGAATTTCTGAAAATATTAGGTGTGCCTTCTCATTTGAAAGAAACACTCACTTTAGTCTTGCTGACTGCCACAGACAATGTCTGGCTCTGGTCATCCAGAGGACAGCATCTCAGCAGCCTTACCCTGAAGGAAGGGGTGAGGTGTGAGGGCTTAGACCTGTGCATTACAACTGAGAAACCTAAGCTGGATGCACTCATGCTAACTTTGGAGCCAGAAGTATCATCCCTCTTTGCCAAACCAAGTCCAGAAAGCCTGGAACACCCACTGCAGTACATGAACTGCAAACAAACAAACAAATACATAAAATCCCTCATTTTAAATATTTTCATGGATGAAGAGACAGGAGAACCGTGGCAATACAGCTTAGGCAATACACCATTCAGGTGGGGCTAGGTCAGAGGTCTCAGATCTCTGCTCCACTGTGGGTTGCAGCCTCACCACAAGTCCCATCAATCTTTGAAATGTCTTCCTCAGCCCTTTAAAACGCTAATTTTATAAAGAAGTCATGTGTTTCTCACATACCCCAACCACACAGTAATAATGCTGATGATCCTATTTTCAGGGGGAAATATGTCCAGTAACCACTTGCTCATGCAGAACTGATACAAGAAGAGAAACATTTACAGTTTTTCCTGAGTTCTTCAGTTTGCTTACTGTACTTTGGGCTGTTCCTGTCCGTGGTGAGCAGCCCTGCTTTGCTGATGAAGCATGCCATTCCCCAGCCCTGAAAGCTACTATAGAAACAGCAGTGGGGAGCTCTGCACACAAAGAGGAGACAAGAAACTGTAGGACATGGTGGGCCTGGGAAGTTCACCAAAGGTGAGTTCAAACAGTGATGGGGAGCAGGAAAAGCTCTCCAATTAATTTTAAATATACATTTACATATTCTAATTTTTTAAGGTATAATATTTCAATCTTCTGTGAAAAAGATTTGACTGTTTTTAAAAAGTGAGCATCTTTAAATGGCTAAGAAAGGCATTTTGAAATGGCTTTAACAAATTGAGCTTATTAGTAGAATAGGAACGGGAGAATAAGTCATCCGCTATCTTCAGCTACATTTCTTTCCAATTGTATGTTCTGTTAATTTTTCCATCCATTAATTCTCCACTCCCTCAGGTAATCAGGGATACCACAGCACAATCTCCAAAGGTTTTGCTTAAGTAGACCTGGATGGCATTGAAGTTATAGCGTGAGTGCCCTATCTAAACCAGCCACACCAAAGTTATTACTACAGACATAATCCCGCCATTGCAAGCTGGTTTGCTGGCTCACAATAAGGCAGAAAATATGTGTCCTTCTCAGCTCTGCTTAAAAGAGCTTTGATCCAGAGGGATGTGCTCACACAGGTACCACTACACAGCCTCCAGGGCCATCTAGCGTCTAGCTCTCACACCATGGTATCACTGCTCAGGCAGCTAATTGAGATATCCAAACAGGCTTCTGCAGATGGAAGAGCTGGGGAAACATGACACTGAATTACCCAGCTGGTGCCAGTTGGAGCTGGGTGACACATTGCAACGTTCAGTGTTAGTACTGCCCTGCAATTGTGTGATGCTGACTGAGGCAAGACAGAATAAGAATATATTTTGAGGTTCACTGACAATAATTCCTTTAATATTTTTCCAACTGTCATTTTCTGGGAGATGATCTTGCCCTCTTCTTTGCCTGGATGCTTACAGTTAAGTGCTCTGCAGATGCTGCAGCAGTACAGTAGTGCAGGCACTAAAAGCAGATATAGCTTTTGTTAGATGTTGTGTTTAAATAAATCTATGTCTTAACTAAAAGCAATAGCATTACATCAGATTTACAGTGAAAAAAACGATGAAATTTTTTTCAGCACATGGTTTGACAGATTAAAACATAATTCTTGTAGTCTGTTCTACAAGCAACATGAATGTTAATAGTATTTTAAACATATTTTTTGTAGCTCTGTCATAATTATCCAAGTCCTGATGTAATTATCAGCATAAACCTTATATGGTCCACCATGAAGGCAATCTCTGCATTGATGTATACATGAAGCCTGAAGGCTTGATTCTGGAATGAACTACAGTTTCATTCCAAGATGTTTGCAGTCAGAAAGTTGTGGTCAATGTCTCTAAGTTCATGTGGAGTCCAGTCATGACAGGTGTCCCTCACCAGTCCTTCTTGGGACCAGTGCTCTTCAACATCTTTATCAGTGACATAGACAGCGGGATCAAGTCTACCCTCAGCAAGTTCGCTGTTGACATCCAGCTGAGTGGTGCCATTGACATAAAGAAAGGAAGGGGTGGCTATCTAGAGGGACCTGGGCAAACTTGAAAAGTGGATCCATGTGAACCTAATGACATTCAACAAGGCCAAGTGCAAGCTGTTCCACTTGGGTCAGGGCAATCCCAGATATGCATACTGACTGGGAGAAGAGCTCATTGAGAGCAGCCCTGAGGAGAAGAACTTGAGGGTTCTAGTGAACAAGAAGATGGACATGACCCAGCAGTGTGCACTTGAAACCCAGACAGCCAGCACTATCTTGGGCTGCATCAACAGAGGGGGGGCCAGCAGTGAGAGGGAGGGGATTGTCCCTCTGTGGTCTGCCCTCATGAGGCTCCACCTGCAGTACTGCATCCACGCCTGGGGCCCCCAGCACAAGATAGCTGTGGAGCTGTTGAAGATGATCCAGAGGAGTGCCAGAAAGATTATCAGAAGGCTGGAGCACCTCCTACACAGAAAGGCTGAAAGGCCTGGGCTTATTTAGCTTGAAGAAGAGAAGGCTCCAGGGAAGCCTCATTGCAGCCTTCCAGTGTTTCAAAAGAGCTGATAAACAAGAGGGACTCTGACTTTTTACACAGTCTAATAGGACTAGGGGGAATGGCTTTAAACTTAAAAGAAAGGAGATTTTAGTTAGATGTCAGGTGAAAATTCTTTGCTCAAAGGGCAGTGAGGCACTGACAGAGGCTGCCCAGAGAATCTGAGGATGTTCCGCCCCCGGAGGTGGTCATGGCCAGGTTGGATGGGACCCTGGGCAGCCTGAGCTAGTGGGTGGCAGCCCTGCCTGCAGTAGTAGGGTTTGGGACTGGGTGGTCCTTGAGGTCCCTTCAAACCCATGCCTTTCTGTGATTCTATGATTCCATAAAATTAACTGTGGCAAACTGTTAAGTACAACACACTTCAAGAATGACTTGTGATTTCTAGATTTATGAAGAGATCTGAGGCAAATTACATATATGCTTGCAATTTATCTGTACTTGCTGTGATATAGTAAATGGCAAGAGAACAATCCAACACTCTGAGATATTTGTCCTGCATAAGAAAAACATGTAGACAAAAATCCAAAGTTGGATGAAATATGGCTTGATTAATAAGACATCTGATTGCAGTATTTCAGTAATTTTAGATATGTAGGGTTAGAGATGAATAGTTGTCTTAAAACTAAAACTAACTAAAAAGCATTTAGTTTCTATAAAATGAAATTTTTCAATTTGAAAATGTCAAAGTGAAACTGCCTCAGCAATTTAAGACTTACTCTGAGATATCTTTAATGTAGGAAAATCATCACATCAGTCAAATTTGAGTCCCAATTTCAGTCAAATAGCACTTTCTGATACTGATGATTCATTCTACCAGATTCCTTGTGTGTACACACAGAACAGACACAATTTTTATATATGCACAAGCTCATGCAAACCTGTGGAAAAATGAAAGCATTTCTCTAATGGTATGGGATGCCTGGTAAGTCTTCACCAACGAAATCCCCTCTAAAATAAGGATTTAATAATGAAAGGGACAGGATGCACTCTAAGTAATTAATAACATTCTCCTTCTCACCAACACACACCAACAGATCAAGTACAGCAGGAACCTTCCTCACCATCTGCTGGTCAGTATTCAAGGACCATCTCCTCCAACCCCAGAAGCAGTGCACCCTGAGAAAGAGGAAGGGAGGCAAGAGCACCAGGAGGCCCCTATGGATCAGCAGGGAGCTCCTGGTCTTACTTAGGGGCAAAAAGAAAGTCCACAAGGAGTGGAAGCAGGAACAGGTTACCTGGGAGACTACAAAGAAGTTATGCAAACAGCTAGGGATCAGGTTAGGAAAGCTAAAACCCAGATAGAATTAAATCTAGCTAGGGACAGAAAGGGGAACAAGAAGAAATTCTACAGGTATATCTGTGATAAAAGGAAGGTCAGGAAAGATGTGGGCCTTCTCCAGAAGGAAACTGGAGACATGGTCATGATAGATATGGAGAAAGCTGAGGTGCTCAATGACTTCTTCGTCTCAGTCTTTATCGGCTAGGGCTCTTGCCGCACCACCCAAGCTGCAGAAAGCAAAGTTATGAACCGGGCGAAGGAAGATCTGCCCACAGGGAGTAAAGATCAGGTTCAAGACCATTTACAAATCTGAAGGTGCACATGTCCATGGGACCCAATGAGAGCCATCCATGGGTTCTGAAGGAACTGGCAGATTAACCACTGTCCATCATGTTTGAAAGGTCTTGGAAGTCTGGTGATGTTCCCACTGACTGGAAAAGGGGAAATATAAACCTCATTTTCAAGAAAGAAAACAAAAAAAGCCCAGGGAACTACAGGTCAGTCAGTCTCACCTCCGTGCCTGGCAAGATCATGAAGCAGATCCTCCTGAAGGCCCTACTAAGGCACATGGAAAATAAAGACGAGGTTATTAGTGGTATTTAACATGGCTTCACCAAGGGCAAGTTGTGCCTGACAAACTTGGTGGCCTTTTATGATGGAGTTACAGCGTCAGGAAATAAAGGAGGGGCAACTGACGTCATCTACCTGGGATTGTGCAGTGTTTGACACTGTCCTGCATGAAATACTGGTTGCCAAATTGGAGAAAAATGGATTTGATGGATGGACCACTTGCTGGTTAAGGAGTTGGCTTGATGGTTGCACTCAGAGAGTTGTAGCAAACAGCTCAGTGTCCAAGTGGAGGCTGGTGACAAGTGGCATTCCTCAGGGATCAGTGCCGGGACCAGTGCTGTTTAACATATTTGTAGGGAACATGTACATTCCATGGAGTGGAATTGAGTGCCCCCTCACCAAGTTTGCAGATGACACCAAGCTGAGTGGTGCAGTTGACATGCTAGAGGGAAAGGATGCCATCCAGAGAGACTTGGACAGTCTTGAGAGGTGGGCCCATGCCAACTTCATGAAGTTCAACAAGGCCAAGTGCAAGGTCCTGCACCTGGACTGGGGCAATCCCAAGCACAAATACAGGCTGGGTGGAGAACAGCTTGAGAGCAGCTCTGAGGAGAAAGATTTGGGAGTATCAGTTGATGAAAACTCAGTTTGATTCGTTTTTGCAACTCAGAAGGCCAGCCATATCCTGGGTTGCAACAAGAGAAGACCAGCAGGTTGGGGGAGGTGATTCTGCCCCTGTACTCTGATCTCATGAGACCCCACCTGGAGTACTGTGTCCAGTAGAGCCCCAGACTGGAGCCCTACCATGAGAAGGACATGGAGCTGTTGGAGCAGGTCCAGAGCAGGGCCAGAACGATGATTAGAAGGCTGGAGCACCTCTCCTATAAGGACAGGCTGAGAGAGGGTTGGGGCTCCTCAGCCTGGAGAACAGAAGGCTCCAAGCAGACCTTATCGTGGCCTTCCAGTACCTGAAGGGGGCCTACAGGAAAGCTGGGGAGCAAGTTTTATAAGGGCATGTAGAGACAGGACAAGGGGAAATTATTTCAAACTGGAAGAGGGTAGATTTAGTCTAGATATTAGAAAGGAATTCTTTACTGCGAAGGTGGTGAGACACGGGAACAGGTTACCCAGTGAGGTTGTGTGTGCCCCCTCCCTGGAGGTGTTAAGGGCGAGGCTGGATGGGGCTTTGACCAACCTGGTCTAGTGGGAGATGTTCCTGCCTATAGCAGGAGGGTTGGAACTAGATGATCTTAAAGATCCCTTCAAACCCAAACCGTTCTATGATTCTGTGATTCTATGATCTCATCCTGTGCAGGCCTTTATATCTGCCAAAAGACCATTAAACAAACAGCCCTCTCTGAGAACCCAGAAACTAAAATATTATCTAATAGTTACTTACCGTTGTTTTCAGCCACTGAGCTTCTAAGAAATCCTCATCTCTTGAGCTAACACAGACAGTAGGAACATCTATCCTATTAGCCCGTCTTTCTGTATAGTGCACGTCCACAGGAAGAAATGGAAGTTAAAATCCCTTTGAAGACAGGATATCAGTCCCACTTAAATTTAATGTCACTGCTTCCTGCTAGCAGAATATGCTGTCTCAGACTAAAAGCAAGTGGTAAGGGAATGGAAAATACCTCTGCTTGATGCCAAGGTGCCATTACACTGTTAGTTGTCCAAGTAAGTGAGAACTTGCTCTGGTTTCAGGCTGAGATTGAGAAATCATTCTCAAGGTTCCACAGTGGCCAGGGAAAACTCACGAACAAGAAAGGATAAATTTAAACTCATCCATCCTTATCAAGAGAGGGACAACTGAGGTGCTGCTGGTGACTTAGCCCTACTTTCTCAGGGCAGCTTCTGCCAGCCACCTTCCTGCACAGGGCCAAAGCAACTTCATCTCAAAAGACCCAAATCTCATAGATTTCCAGAACTCAGTGGCATTTATTTCCCAAGATAAATGCCTGCTGGGAATGCCCAGGGTTAACAGAAGTGCAGAACCCTCTGAGGAAGTCCTCTGTCCTCTGTCATGAATGAATGCTCAATCCTTCATTCTTGCTATACTACACTGAAATCATTTTATACAATAGTTTCACTGCTGAAGTCATTCTATTTTCGTGTCACATTTATACGACATAGAAACATAATGCTGGCTTTACCTGGATTTCCTTACCTGTTACCCATTTCATGGCTGAGTCTTGTTTTTTATATAATCTTTGTCACATAATGAGTATTAGATTGCAATATACTAAGACAGACATTAATCCTCAAAGACTTGTGCAGTTTGGACTAAAGCCCCCAGTGCCACAGTATGGAAGGACGGCATACACAGTGGATTTATCTTAAAAGCATATTTGCATAGTGATGAAACATCTCTGCAGACAGAGAGCAAAGACAGATGTATTCTAAGCAAAATCAAACGTGGGGCTAAGAATTTCCCCATACATGTCATCTATTAAGAAGACAGAGGCTGAGATAACTAACTCGTATTGCAAAAAAATCTCAATTTTCTGCTCAATTATCTCTCATTTTACACAGCCTAGTTTAAGAAAAAAAAAGGAAAAAAACATGCAATTTCTGATGAATTTATGTTACTGTTTGAAAAAAAATATTTTATTTTCTCCTAAATTCCACCATATCTTTTTCCTAAATTCTATAGCATGGTGTAAAGTGTCTTCATTTCTCTTAGACTGATGACTTGTGTTTAAAATCATTTTGTGCCCTCTAGTGGCAGCTCTGTTAGGCAACTGCTGCTCTGGGAAGTCTTCCTGCCCATTTCTAGCTAGACGTTGCAGTTACAGACGAAGTAGATATGGAAGAAACCCATTTTATACACCTTTTAAGTGAAATTTACTATCCACCTCTACAGTTATAAAAAACTACAGTCATTTCTAGTTATGGAGAGATGGTACTGCTGGCAAAGCAAAATCATCTGAAAATGCAACGTAAGTGGCAACAATAAAAATGTACTCAGTACATTTGCACTCAGTACAAGCATTTGGCTGAGTTTGCTCTCAGAAATGATATTTGGCCTATTTGTATCCATTTCCTTGCACAAAGCACTAACTATCCTCTGTGTTTCCTACTAGGCACTACACAATAATATACACTACACATGGGTTTTTCCAGACTGGAATCTTCATAATGGCAAAAGTGAAATGGCTAAATACTAGCAGAGCTTCATCTTTCCTCCTGGAAAATCATTATGTTTTCCTTAGTAAAGGAACAAAGTGATAGCACAGAGGAAAATCAACAAAAGAAAGAAATAAATATTTGAGAGTTTTGTCGAAAAAAAAAAAACAAATTTGGGTTGGTACACACACATTATTTTAGGTTGTAGGGTCTCTCTTTACTCACATTTTTAAGAAAGATAGCTTAATACACTTACCTTCTCCTTCATGTTCTCAAATTTTTGATTATAAGCTTCTGCACCTGAGAAGAAATTGGATTACGATGCTTCAAACACTTCTCTCAGGGCAGATTATCAGAAGTCTTGAGACGCTCAACTCCAAATGAAAACAACAAATTAACCCACGCTTAGACATCTGCACATTTTCTTTTTCACACCCCAAATCACAGACCCCTAAGAGCCTGTAGTCCTCTTCACTGAGTTTAGGGTTCTGAGCTCAGCTGGATCAGAATAACATCATAACATTCACTTTGACTCTGTAAATTTAATTCACTTTGAAGATGGTACAAATTCCCCACCAAGCAAAGCAGTCAGATACATTTCAGGTAGATAAAATGCCATAAATCAGTATGTGTGATTCTGATTTAGAATCTCTTGTCCCTGGTAGTCTGAACAGGAAAGAACGCTCAATAAATCCAGCTTTTCTACTTAGCACCTCAGGTGATTACTGAGGACCTCAGAAGCTGGCATTTTCAAACTTTCAAAAACACTTATCTAGGGTGGTTTCTAATTTTGCAGGTTAGTTTTCTGGAAAACAATTTTTGTTGTGTTGCTGTTTTTTTTTATTTGTTTTGTTTGTTTGTTTGTTTGTTTGTTTGTTTACATTGATTTTAGAACCCACAACAGAGTTCCAGTACACAATTGTTGTCAGAGCTGGCTTACTGACGGGAGACAAATGGAAAATGTAATTGCATGATAGTTATTGTTTCATGTTCTCCTTGCAGTTCTATCCACTAGGGAAACAACATAAAATACTTTTTTCTTTCATATTTTTGCCTTATTGTTTGTGTAGAGCCTGAAAAGCCATGACAATCTCATGTCACTTAGTTTTTTTAATGTCAGAGAGCTGAAAAACGAATTTAGAAAATAGCATGTAAGAAATATTATTTTTATTAGCTTTACAGATTTTATGCCTTCAAAACCTAACTGCATTGGTTTGACACTTTTTTAAGTTGATACCTTTTCTTGTATTCATTTAAGATACAAATAATGAGCCAGAAGTTATTAAGAAAATAGCAGCGGGTGGATGTAGGAGAAAGCAGGACAGCTGTCCTTTCCACAATTGGACCCATTGAAGTAAGGTTCAACCCGTTTCCTTTCCTTTCCTTTCCTTTCCTTTCCTTTCCTTTCCTTTCCTTTCCTTTCCTTTCCTTTCCTTTCCTTTCCTTTCCTTTCCTTT